>NW_026713694.1:0-26965 GCF_029784015.1 Lycium ferocissimum | reverse complement strand
AAAAGAGTTTGTTTCAAAAGAGTTTTGTTTTCAAAAGAAATATGTTCCTAAACGATTTCGAAACTACGAACGACTTAATCGTAACTTTCAAGAGAGAGCTCGGATCGCTTTGATTTCTTCGCAAATGATTTCATGGCGAGTAAGGACTTAAATTTTTATAGGCGGGCCGGATTGGGTTGACGCTCGTCCGTGGGTCCGCGACTCTACGGCCTGGTTTTAAATGACCTATTTTTTTTTTTTTTTTAAGAAGGGATTTAATACGATCACTTTTTCCGATCCCAAGCATGATTATTTATTTAGTTGTCGAGTTGGAAATAAGGATTTTATGCCCTGATTTTGATACGTAACAACGGTTTTCGAAGTTCGGTTTGATATGTCTCGAGCGAGATTCGGAGAAAACTTGATTTGACTATGGTTTTGGATTTTCAAAAGAGGGTTCGTTTTGATCATTCGGTTGAGTACGTAATGATGTCGATATCGTGTGTTACTTACGATACGCTCGTGCGGGTTCGTGTTACCTCTTTCACCGGGATCCGTAGGTATATGATCGTGCGCACTATGATATACTGCGGTGTTATCTTTGTTACGGTTCCCGAGACCTCGCCATAGGGCCGGGTTCCGTTTATGGAGTTATCTTGTGATATGGCTTATGATATGTTGTGATGGTGTGTTATGTTCGGGATACGGAGATTTGAAACTTCGGTGTTATCTTGTGTTGTGGCGCCGGATAGGGTGGCGACCACGTTAAAGTCATTCACGGTCCTATGGACCGCATTTGATATGTGATGATGTATGATGATATGATGGTTGTTCACCGATGGTGGGGCAAACCCAATGATGAGGCAAATCCCACATTGGTCTAGGCAAATCCCACATCGGTTAATGTTATTTCATATATTGATTATGATGCGTTCGGTATGAGTAAGTATGATGCATTATGTCGGATGTAAGTACTTTGGTATTTGGGTTTTTTTTGATACTACTTCTGACCCCCGACCCGATTTATGATTTCATTTTGTATGCTATGCTTTACGTACCTAGCACATATTAAAATGTACCCCCCTGGGGGGCTGCGTTTCATGCCACGCGGTACCCACGGATGAGTGTGATGTTAGCGAAGATGTTCCATTTCTTCCGGAATGCTGCCGCTATCCGAGTGCTTGTATGGTATACGAGATGTTAGTAGAGACTTTGCCGAACGGTGTCGAGTGTATGATATGTCGGGTCTGTTTTGTGGCGGCTATGTAAGCCGGTGTGTTTGTATGCATTCTGCCGCCGATGTGTTTGGCAAGCGGCTATATAAGCCGAAGTTGTGTGCCTTATATTATAGATTTTATACTATTGCGAGTATTTTATTTGATTTGAAAAAGATGAAAGGCATGTTTGTTTTTACGAAAAAAATTTCCTTACGCGTTTTGACATGTTTTGCGGGCGGTATGATTGTGTGTATGTCAGAGTCTGCGCGGGTTCGCTCGGTCCTAAGTATGGGTCGGTGCCCGTCATGCCCTGTCGGAAATTAGGGTGTGACAAAAAAGCCTCTGTGAACTCACCCCATACGGCCGGGGAGCACCTCACCACGGGACGACTCACGAGACTCGTACCGTCGCATATTTGTCGTTTTGATAAAGATACGAATTAACTCAAGTGTGATTTTGAGGCCATGACAAGTCGTTATGCAACGCCGCATCTCTCGACGAACTCGAGGGTCCTCAATCGGCTTTGACCCGAAGAACTGCGAGGATTGCGTGGTCGAGAAAAGTGTGAGCCCTAGCATAGAAATGGTATCACGATTAGCCGGCCAAAATCATATATAAGACATGGTTCGGGAAAATCCTATATCCGTACGGTTAACAGGCGAACGGCGTCCTCATGGCTCTGCAGCTCCGCCGTGAGTGACTTATAAGTCGGCACTAGATAGTCTGGGGGGGGCGGTGGGGCCGCCTGGTACGCCGCTAATATTGTAGTCCGTGTGCTCTCGGACGGTGATGGGGTGGCGACATATCCGACCGGGAATAATGGTAACTCCGGGGTACTACCGATAAGATCTAAGGTCACTCTGATGGGACTTTTTTCTCTGCAAAGACAATAACATTGCCGCCTCGGGCAGCGTCGCCTTTCTCGGAGGCATCGTTAAAAACATAACGGTTAAAGTTAGGAAGGGAGTTTTCCGATAATAACGCTCATCGCACGATCTAAGATCGGGAAAGGTAACATCCTAAGTAATGTCCCGTAGCCTCCGTTTTATAGATATAGGTGCGCAAAGCCTGTAAAATTGACTCACTAGACCCCGGCCCAGACATTAGAGACTAGCGCCGCTCCCGATACCACTTTTGTCACGACCCAACCCCCGTACACGTGGCTAGCGCCGTCTTTAAAAAAAGACCATAAGCCAAAAATAATAACTCAAGTATGTAAGAAAATTTGAGCGAGAGTTTCCTCTGTTTTCTTACCAACCGAAAATTACTCGCACGCGCGAAGAAAATACCAACAAAGGCACACACGGGGCCACCGTATTCATATACACATATAGGCGGCGACAAGGGGACGCGCGGTGGATAAACCGCCCATACATATAATACATACACGCAACGTACGGATATGGCCATAACCCACATACATGTCCACGGGCCTGCAACGAATAGCGAAATCATATGACGGGACGGGGCCCATCGTACCCACGAATAATAGTATACATACGTATCAAAAGAAAATATATACCAAAATGTATGAGCTCGGAAGAAGGAGCACTCCCGAAACGGGATAGATGGCCTAGGCGGTGGATCCTCAAGGCGGCGTCGGTACTGCAACGCGGCACGAAACGCGACCCCGAAGAAAGGGGTCGGTGCGGAATAAGTCGAATATGTAAAGCACGAGAACACGATAAATAGGATCATAGCCGATCTAGACGCATCGAAATAAGTACGGAACTTAGGAAATCAAAACTTACCCATGAATCGTATATCATGTATATCCATATCATATCATCGAAGTCATTATACACATATAACGTGCCCGGCCCTCCCGGGGAGGGACTCGGTGAATAAAGTCATGTAAACATCATGTATAGTAGTCATGTAAGCATGTAATCATATGCATATGCCATACCGGGACCCTCCGGTGAGGGACTCGGTGAGTAGGATTATCAAATGCCATCACCGCGCCATCCCATACCATCGCACCATCGGATCATCATATATGTACTTATATAGCGTGCCGGCCCTCTAGTGAGGGACTCGGTGAACAATGCAATGAGGCCCGTGCACGATTACATACCGGCCGGGACTCGGTGAAAGACGTATAAAGCTTGCACGAACGGAGTAGTGAGAAAACCATATGCAATACCAAACATACAATATTTTGTAGAGACTCGATCATCATAACTTGGATGATAGACCTTATAGCAAACATTTGATAACAACCGAGCATGAGTCTTTCGGAGATCGAAAGTTTTGTACCAAACTAATCTTCCTAAAGTAGTTACAAATCCCAGAGTAGGTCATATGATTCAAATAAATAATTATATCGTTAATCTTTAGGAGTTGGAAAGGTAGTTTAAAATATCTCTTAATTTTTAATTCAAAAGTGGTTCAAACGGATTAATAAGAAATAACCGGACAAAATGGGCCTACCTCAGTCAAATGAGGTGGCGTATACAAATTACATATATTGAACTTCATAACGTCATTCATAAAGATTCTAAGGTATTCGGATTTCACTTACACAAGTCCTAGAGGTTCAAACAATCTTTCTAACTATTCGCACAATTTTCACTTCAATTCTACTGAATGAAAATGGGCTGTTTTTGGACGTAAATTCCGAGGAGTAGAGTCGCCCTCTAGGCTCGTATCAAAGCCTATCATACCTAGGACGTGCCAAGAAAAGAATAGGTAAAGCTTTACATACCTTATATGCCCTTACGCCTTTCCAAATTCACTTTCCGTTTAGCGAAAAATGCTGGAAATGGTCACATTGACCGAGTTACTATTCATGAGACTTACAATTTCCAAGCTTAACCAATATTGTTCTATAACAATTTGGGCGACATCTCCCCTATACATATAGCATCCCCGAGATTCAACTCGGCTCATTTCAACAACAACCAAACCAATAACCAAGCTACGACATCAACAATCAACTCAAAATACATTCTAACCTTAATAGCTCTTTTCTACATAATTCAACAACATTCATAATATTCCAATAATTTACCTCAACTACTTACATTCAAACCGATATCGACATTTATACATTTGATTACTAATTCAAAACTATTCCAACAATATTCAAGAACATTTCAAACAATTCACAAAATTCTCCAAACAACTCAAACCATACTCCATCTCACCCGAATTCATCTCCAAACCCGAAAGCAACACCAAACACATTCTTATCTTCCAAATTCATGATTTACAACATTAATCCACATACTAACAATGCAATATTCATAAAGGTAAAAATTGCATAAAACTCACATAAATTCCCATAACCAACATAACATCATTCTAGGTCATCAAACTTGCATTTTTTCCTTATAAAATCCGTAACGACGACAACAAAAACACTAACGACAATTTGTTCATTCAAGGCTACACAAAGAGAGGCCATTCGGCCAACACACTATGCCACACCAAAGGATGATTTTCATTCTTTTCTTCACACTACAACAACTAAAACATGCTAATTAACATGAATACATGACTTATACTACACTACACACGTGTACACGCCCATACTCCATATGCACGGCCCCAATTCAATTCAACTTCCATCATGAATTTCTTTCTTTTCTAGCATCCAACAACACATATAAACCATTTATAACACAAGAAAACAAGATTAAACTCACCTTTCTTCTTCACTTCTTCACTTGACCAAAGTTGGTCAATAGAGAAAACAAACAATCCAATGACTTCAAATAACACCTCCACGTTAATAGCACCCTTGAATTAGTAGGTTTGCATGAGGAAATTATTTTTTTCTTGATCAATTCTTGGTCTCTCTTCTCTCTCTCTTGGCCGAATATGGCTTCTTCTTTTTTCTCTCAAAGTTTCTTGAAAATTCCAAGTGAAGAAGATGATGAAAATGGTCCCCTTAAGTCATCTTTTATTTACAAATATTAGCCATCCATGTGGCCTTGGCCCACATGCATGTGGCCGGCCACATGGTCCATGTTTTTTTTTTTTTTTTTTTTTTTTTTCTTTCCTTTCTTGTTGAAGAATTTTCAACTTTCCAAAAATAGCACACTTACTAAAAATGGAAAATTCCTCCAAATGTTTCCTTAACATTTCCAAGACATTAAAATCATACACAATTTAAGCCTTTAAAACAATCGCAAGTCTCTCGGGATAGCCTTGTCCCTAACTTCTCATAATTCACTCGAGTTGTCCCGTTACTCAAAATACGGGATATAACATAGTTAATGAGAAGAATCTGGATTCGGTAACACCAATACAGTGATGATATTTTGGGTGCATCAAGGAAAGGTGAAGATGGGTTAAGCCACCTACTGAGATAGGATTAAGTATGAAGGACAAATAGGACATGACTATGATTGAACCAAAGACCTATTCTGATACCGGTTGCAAGAGCAAGGGGCGAAGGCAAGGTAAACCCTAAGGATTAGCAAAGCCACGCTAAGGCATTTTGGGCTAAATTGAGCACCTGCGCATATTTTGTAAGGATTGCGACATGACGTGTGACCGGAAAGTTGAGAACGGGATCTGAGCAGGGAACGACTATTAGCAGCTCAGAGACGACAGAAATCGAATGATGACAATCGGCGTCGACACATAGAAGTTCAGATTGACAAGTGAGTACGTTTGGAGGCGTTACCACGAAAGGTGTAGGGAAATTTGACAAGAAGGAAAAGTCTAACCCGTGATGTGCTAGACTTTATTACAATGTTCGTAAGGTAAGGAGGCTGCGTATTGAAGACGTGACTTCCGTTAAGGTACTGCGGTAAAACAATAACAGGGAGGAGATGACTCGAGCGGTTGAAGAGAAGATGAAGCAGAAGTATGGTTAACAAGTGAGATTGCGCATTATGGCGCTAAAGGGAACCCCCGAGATCCTTGTAAGATCTTACAGGACTAGTTGAACATTCGAGGACGAATGTTCTAAAGGGGGGAAGGATGTTATATCCCGTATTTTGAACGACGGGACAATCCGAGTTAATTACGATAAGTTGGGGACAAGACCATTCCGAGATACGAAGTAGAGACTTTTGTTTGTTTTAAAAGTATAAGTTGTGTATGGTTTTATTGGCATGGAAATATTAAGGAAACATTTGGGGTCAAATTCTATTTTTGAAAAGTATTCTATTTTTGGAAAGTGTTTTATTATATGAAAAACAAAAAAAGAAAAAGAAAAATAAGGGACCATGTGGCCGGCCACCTTGGTGTGGGCCATGGCCACATGGATGAGCAATACATGGTATTAAAAAGATGACTTAGTCATCTTATTCCACACTTCAACACTTAGAATTTTCAAGAAGTTTGGAGAAGAGGAGAAAGGGCCAAGGTATTCGGCCATACCTTGCAAATTCAAGACCAAGAATTGATCAAGAAAAAAATTGTTTCTTCAAGCAAACTTACTAATTGAAGGGTGCTCATTAACGTGGGAGTGTTGTTGGAAGCAATAAGCTATTCGTTTTCTTCATTCACCACCCTAGCTAAGTTGGAAAGTTGAAGAGGAAAGGTAAGGTTTAATCTTGTTTTTATGTGTTATGGATGGTTCATGTGTGTTGTAGTGTGTCAAAATGAATGAAATTATGGAAATATTGCATGTTGGAGTGAAACCGTGCATGTGTGGCTTTGGCCGTGTGGGTGTAGTGATGTGTAGTAATAATGAATTAAGCGTATTTAGCATGTTTGTGTGTTGTTATAATGTGTAGAAAATGAATGGAAATCATGAAATTTGCATGGAGGGTGTGTTGGCCGAATAGGGGGTGTTGTACACGGCAAGGAATGAATTAATGTTACTTAGTGTTTTAGTTGATGTTGTTGTTGGTTCTATAATGAAAATGAGATTTTAATGATTCAAGTTGAAGTTGTAATGGTTGTGGGTTGATTTAGAAGTTCATGTGATTCTTATGTAGATTCTATATTTATGGTAATGACATTGTTAACGTATAGATTGTTGATGTAGTTTATGAGTTTTGGAAGAAGGAAATATGTTAGTGTTGTTCTCGGGTTTGGAGAGGATTTCGGGTGAATTGGAGTGTTGGTTGGATTGTTGGAAATATTGTGTGAATGGTTTAAAGTGTTCTTGAATATTGTTTGAATGGTTTCGGATTAGTAATTGAACGTATGAACATGGATATGGTTTGATTGCGAGCGGTTGAATTGAATATAATGACTATTGTCGAATTACGTAGTCAAGGGTTGTTAATGTTAGAATACGTTTAGAATTGATTATTGATGTTGCTAGTATGTTGTTGGTATGGTTGTTGATGAATTTGGCCGAGTTGAATTCTCGGGGCGTTGCATTTATAGGGGAAATGCTGCCCAAATTTCTGTAGAATTTGGTGTTCGTTTGGAATCGGATTTCTAAATACCTTTAGCTAACGTTTGATGGTTAATGACATATTGTAGATCTTGGGAAGCCCACGACGTAAGTTGGATTAGCTTGGAGAGCGAACGAGGTATGTAAAGCTCACCCTTTCTTTCTTTGGCATGTCTTAGACGTAAGGGAAAGATTATACGAGCCTCGGGGAAATCCTATTCTTGCGATCCGAGCGTGTTTACGACTTTTATTCACCTCTTGATGTTAACCTTTTTAATGTAGTCATGTCATGATTCATGCGTCCTTGGTATGATTGAATCTTTAACGTTACATAAGAATTTTATTCTTAACAAGTTTCCGAAACTACGAACGACCGTAACTTTCACAGCAGGGCTCGGATCGCCTCGATATGCTCGTAGGAGGTTCCATAGCGTATGATGACCCTAACTTCCATAGGCGGGCCCGGATCGGTTTGATACTTGTCCGTGGGCCCCCGAGACGTTCCCTTGTATAGTGCTGAAAATTGGTTGGAAAGAACCTAATATGCTTAGTATTCCGACCCCCGAGTATGATTATTAATATTATTATTGTTACTATTATTATTAGTATTATTTACCGAGTCTGAGCTAAGGATTGTTATGTATATGATCCCGACATGTAGATATGATTTCTAAAATTCGGTTTGACATGTTCCGAGTGATGTCCGAAAGGTATTTGCGATGACTGTTGTCCCGATTTTCAAATGATAGTTCCCTTAATTTATTTAACTTCATCGAGTCTTTGAAATGATTTATGTGCATGTGGTTTCTCACTACTCTGCTCGTGCATGCCTCAATGCATCTTTCACCGAGTCCCGGGCCGGGTACGTATTCGTGCACAGTTTCACTGCATTGTTCACCGAGTCCCTCACTAGAGGGGCGGCTGCTATATATATATGATGATGATATGATGATGTGATGATATGGGGATGGCGGCCGGGATGGCATTTGATGATTCTATTCACCCGAGTCCCTCACTAGAGGGCGGGTACGGCATATGCATATGATTATATGATTACTCTGCATGATGATTATATGATTTTATTTACCGAGTCCCTCACTGGAGGGCCGGGTACGCTATATGTATATAATGATTTGATGATATGATATGGACGCGCATGATATATGATTCACAGGCAAGTTTTTGATTTTCTGATTACTATACTTATTTCGATAAATTCTAGTTCGGTTATGATTCTATCTATGGTATTCTGTGCTTTACATGCTCAATAAATACTCCGTACTGACCCCCTTTCTTCGGGGGCTGCGTTTCATGTCGCGCAGGTACAGATACTCGTTTGGGTGAGCCGCCAGCTTAGGACTCCTACTCAGCCACTTTGGAGTGCTCCCTTGTCCGGAGCCCAGATTTTGGTACAGACTCTTTTGTTATATGTGTGTATGCTTATTCAGGGTACGGCGGGGCCCTGTCCCGTCATATGATTCTGTTATTATTCTTAGAGGTACGTAGAAATAAACGTGGGTTGTGGGTAGCGGTTCGGTTGTGTTTGTGTTGTATATCCTCGAGTTTGTATATATATGATATATGTGTGCGCGATGTCGTGCCTTTCTGTACGTATAAGTTCTTATTATGTTTGCTGTGATCTGATTATAATTGATAGGTGGGTCCGAGTGCCCAGCTCGGCCACTAGTCACGGCCTACGGGGCTGGGTCATGACACTGGTATGTTATCGTGCGCACTATGCTATATTCCGAAGTATGATGTGATTCCGAAATATGATGTGTTTTCGAAGTATGATGTGATATGGAGAATGATGTGTTTGGAGATAGCAACATTCCGAAGTATGATGTGTTATGGCGCCCGAGATAGGAGGGGCGACCATGTTCTGTCCGCCGGGTCCCATTACGGACCGTATGTGGTATATGATATGATAATATGATGACATGATGATATATGATATGTTATATGATAACACGATGATATGATGATTCTGTTTACCGAGTCCCCCACCGGAGGGCTGCGACACGTTATATGTTATATATATGTATTCTGGAATATGATCATTTGGTATCGGAACCGGTGGTGGGGCAAACCCAATGGTGGGGCAAACCTAGTGGTGGGGCAAACCCGTGGTGGGGCAAACCTCGGCGGGCACGGCGAGTCCCCGAAGTGGGGGGTGAGTGTAAGGCGCATTAGGCGAATCCCACATTGGTCTAGGCGAATCCCACATTGGTTTAGGCGAATCCCACATTGGTTAATGTCACCTCATATGATAAGTTATGATGTTATGATGTGTTATGGTAAGCATATGATGATCATCTACTTATGTCACTCGGTCCGTTATGGGCGGATATGATACATGACACGGATATGCATGATTTGTATTTCGGGAGTAAGCAATTTGGCATTCGGATTATTATATTTGTCTTAAATGCCTCGTATGTGCGATTTGTATTTCGGATGCAAGTATTTTGGTATTAAGGTTATTATGCTCACCTTGCCCACTTGCTTCGGTTATGACCTCGTTTTACGTATTTCATGCTTTGCATACTCGGTACGTATTTCGTGCGACCCCGCTTTCTTTAGGGGCACGTTTCGTACGCGCGGTACCCGCGGATGAGTAGGTGATGTTAGCGAGAAGATGTTCCAAGCCCGGATTGGCGAGCTCCATTTCCTCGGAGTCTTTGCCGAGTCGAGTGCTTTTGTATGGTATACGGAGTTATGGTAGAGACTTTGCAGACAGTGTCGTGTGTATGAGATGTTAGTTTTGTAAGCGGCTATGTAAGCCGATGTGTCATTACGCTTATTGTTACAGATTTGTTATGATTACAGGTTTTATTTGATTTGATAAGATGAAAGGCATGTTTGTTTTCGGAAAAAAAAAAGTTTTCATTATGTACTTATGTCATGTTTTGTGGGCCCAGTATGGTTATGAGTATCACGAGAGTCAGCGGGTTCGCTCGGCCTTAAGTAAGGGTCGGGTGCCCATCACACCCTGTCGGAAATTAGGGTGTGACAAAACTAGTCTTACGGGGTCTTATAGGCACTTCGGGGGAGTCTCTTTCAGCTGTCACATACGGTTCGTTCATTAATCAACATAACCTGTTAAGGTGTTTTAGACGACCTGTAGGTATAGGAAATACATAGGAATACTCATTCTTCATCTGTTCCCTGTTATTGTTCCGCCACAATACCCTTAACGGAAGCTATGTATTTAGTACACAGTTTTCTCACCCGATGGTCCAATATATCTCGGGCTTAGCTTCTCTTTTCTGCTGAATCTCGTAACACCCTTCATGGGTGACACTTTCGAAGTACTCAATCGCCAATTTGGAACTCCAAGTGTTGATGTCGATTATACGCATATGACTTCGTCGACTCGGCTGCCAAAACCTTTCTGAAAAAGCTTCATTATCGATAACTTCTTTGAATCTTATTCGGGCCAGCGGCTTAGTTTTGCCAACATCGAACCAGCCAATTGGTGACCTGCACTTCCTGCCACACGAAGCTTCGTACGGTTATCTGGATGCTAGAATAGTCAGTATTATTATATTCAAACTCACAAGCGGCAATGATTATCTCAGCCGCCTCTAAAATCAATAACGCGAACTGCAACCTATTCCTTAGCGTACGAATAGTACGTTCGGTACGTATGTCGGAGGCGAGGAGTGGAATGCCGTGCTAAGACTTATGCTAAGACTTACTTCTTGGGTTCAATGGTCGGCGTCATTTTAGTACACAATTTTCTCACCTGGTCTAATATACCTCGGGCTTAACTTCTCGTTTTCACTCGTAACACCTTCATGGGTGACACTTTCGTAAATACTTAATCGCCAATTTGGAGCTCCAAATGTTGACGTCGATTATCCGCATATGACTTCTATCGATTCCGCCAAGAACCTTTTGTAAGCTTCACCTTATTAATAACTTGCCGAGTCTTATTCGGGGCAATTAACTTAGTTTCGCCAACATCGAACCAGACGCCGGGTGTCCCGCACCTTCGCCATACAAAGTCTCATACGGCCATCCGGATGCTAGAATGGTAGTTGTCATTATAGGCAACCTCCATACGTGTGCGTATGATCATTCCAAATTGTCTCGTAATCAATAACGCAAGCTCGCAACATATCCCTAACGTTTGAATAGTACGCTCGGTCTGCGCGTCAGACTAGGGGTGACATACTGTACCGAGACTCACTTACGACATCATCCCTTCTGGAGTGAGCTTCGTGGAGTTAACATACCGAGCTCTTATGTCTGATATCATAGATGTGAGGGTGTTATGAAGTCTCTCCATATAATTGCGCATAGCCTTTAACTGAATAAATGGTCTTGGATATACTATTGTACTGGCTCGTGGCGGTTCAGTGGTCGGCGTCGTTAGTCCTTATATCCTTGTCACCATTTTTCTTTACCTTCCGAGTACTCACCTAACATGACTTTGTCGTTAGTGAATATAGTGTTTATGTATATACGAAATGGTCCTGCACCCTTCGCCATTTTTACTACCTTACAATTCTCTCATAACACAAGTATACGTGTCTCTGATTTCCCTACGTTGGCAATCATTTCGAACTCTAGCTCAAAGCTAATAAATTTGCCCGTCGAAACGCATTAAGACGCCGTAATCCCTTTCAAGTCTAGTATGTTCTCCCCCTTTATTAAGGGGGTCCTAATGCACCCATCTTTTAGATATCCATCGTCTCGACACTTATCTTTCGAGAATTAGAAATCTCTTAACATCGTTGCACGGCCTAATCATCCTTTTCTTTACTTTTTTTTTTTGTTGTGATCACTACCTTTCATTCCACTCATCGAAGTCCGTTCTCTAACCTCACACATTCCTCTCTTATCCCATACTACCACACTCTATCCCTCACACACGCCTAACCTCGAATTTTTATCCAAATAGTGTCGTGCTTGCCCGTCGCCTCTCTTGGAGGCTCCCTCTCTCATGTTCCTTACTCTTTCGCTTTTTTCGACATTTAGGTCACCTTGCCTTCCATCTATTCACTTTCTTTCTTTTCCAAAATATCATTGTGTTAGAACTTTCCAAGCTTAACCTGTAGTGAAAACAGCATCAGCTTGCCTTATAACATTTGTGCCATTTTATTTTCTTTCACTTGAACTTCCTTACCCCGTCCGATTAATGCCTTCCAACATGTCACAACGTCGATTGTTTGGGATTCAATATAGCCATGTATGAGATGTCATAGTCATACGTATACATAATCGCTACCATCTTGTTTACAAAATATTTCCAACACTATTCAACTTACTCGTTTTTCTAAAGTTGTATTACACCTTCCTTCTTTTCTGACGGTTTTAGTCCCGCCTCGTCCTACATGACCTCTTAAGGTTCCCGCCCATCCGTATACTCGATTTCTCTTAGGCTACCCTAGCTTTCCATTTATCTCTCCTATGACCGACTCACAAGACTTTTAGTAAACTTCCTGCGGGTCACCCATCCTAAAAAAGTTGCTCCCCGCTCCCGCTTAACTTTGGGACTCTGATGAAATACGACGTTCTAATGTTAATATGATCGCGTCGACCTTTCGGACGACCTTCAACACATAATTTGGAGTAAGTTGAAGTCTGGACAGATTTCAGAACGCCCTCATAACACACCTCCCGCCGAATTAAAAAAAAGTCTCTTACTTCGACCCAATAATTATTTAATACTCGTAGTTATTCCAAATTCTCAGTTAGGGGGCACTCATATTCCAACGACAAGTGTCCAAAGTTCTCTTGGAATAGTATCTTCACCCCCACTTATATCATCCGTTTCTTCTGCTGAAATTATACCGCCCCATCTGTTCCTTAAGTCTATCGTTTTTGCCACTTAAAGGTTCCATTATTTTTGAGGTGAAATCGTGTGCACGTAGTATCCCTTTATGCTTTATGCCTTTTTACCCTTACTGTGTGCCCAACGTAGGCTTCTAATTCACTCAAAAACATCCCAAGTTCGTCTCAATGATGATCTCATCTTATCACCATATCGTCGCACTACCCTATTGACTTCATAACTATGTATTCCCTTCTTTTTTTTCCACAATCATACCCGTTTACTCACGTCTATCTTGGGTACTTCTTTTAGCATTCCCTCACCATATTTCTCCGCCCTATGTCCGTCCTTTCCTGCTCAAGAGGAGCTTTATAATACCGCTATATTTTCGGAAAATATTACTCCTACATAATCCCTTTCTTATTTTCAAATCATATTACGTTCACCCCTATTTTCTCCTGTTCTACTAGTCATTTCCTAGCACTCATTCTACCTCGTTGCTCATCTTTCTATGGCTTGGTCTTTCACCGTTCCGTCACTGATATTACTCGTGTTCACGGCTACACCCGTCATCATCTATTACTGCACTGTTATCTCACCCGCTTTTTTCTTCATCTCCTCTTTTTTTTGTGCTCGCTATCGTTTCCGTTATCTCGTAATTTCTATTCTGTACTTTCCCTGTAGAAGAACTTCATAAATCCCTCTTTTCTTTTTCTTTTTTTCTTCCACTAACTCACCTTCACACTTGAGTCACACAAATCACGTCATACCTTTTAGCCACTTCCTCGCTAGGCTTTGCTTACTTTCATAACAGTCCTTACTATATTCCTATAATATCCTATTCGTAATAAATCGTATAGTGTAATACTTCTTAACCTTTTGCCCATTCTGGTCAATCTGATCCTTAATATCCCACAAGCTGTCTTATCTATACATTCGTATTCGTCACAATTCTTTTCCTTCTGTACTCTTGTCTTAATCATACTATTATTTCTTCTAACTATAGTCTCGTCATAATTTATCCATGCTTATCAATTCAGTTGGTACCCTAATATAACACTCTATCAAGATTTGCCAACCTCTTCTAACTCATCTCTTAATATCACAAGCCCTTTACAAATTCTCTTTACCATGTCGACATCGACCTCCTAATTACCATTACCGCCAATTCAGTAGTTAACTTATTTTTCAAGGTCAGCCGTACTTGCAACTTAGTCAAATTCTATCCTTACTATTAACACGACCTTTCAAGGCATATTACAAACCCATACCTCATTCTCGTTTTATTCCCCGGAAAAATTTCGGCAGAGTTTCCTCTGTATTTCTCACTATCTCAAAACCTGTACACAGGAAATACCAACAATGCCTCACAGGGCCAACATATATATATATATACATATCATATCAAATCGCAGCCACACAGGGCTCCCAGATCGACAACGGATGAAAATAGTGGACTACCTCGTATATCCAACTCGAACTGCACCTGTTACACTTTCCTGTTTACTTTTCACTTCCATTTTTTTTTGACTTTACATTTCAATCGTACTTTAATGCCTTAGTCAACATATGCCTTTCGTACCTTTACTTACCTGCCTTCTTTGTAACTTCCAGTATTGTTAATCGCTTTCTTCTGTCGATGTCATCCTTCTGCTGAAATCAAAAGTTAGTACGGACAATCTTATTTCCTATGACTTGGCTCTATCGCACGATCTAAGACGAAGAAGGTCAACGATTCCTAAATGCCCGCGACCTCCTGTTTATAAGTGTGGCCGGCTTCACACCATAAACAAGACTCTGCCGGACACGGTCTATAGACAATCCGAGGACGAACCGCTCTGATACCACTTTTGTCATGACCCAACCCCGTAGGCCGCGACTAGTGCCCGAACTGGGCACCCGTACACACCCATTAATCAGAAATAGCATACGAATAACTTATACAGTATACAAATAACATATATGTACAGAAAAGTGAAACGTCGCCCCAAAGCTGTCACAAATGTATTTATAGATCATAATCACATCTTTCAACGGATGATATCACATATAAGCCGGTAAGGCTATCATAGTATAGGGGACGTCCAAATCACAAATCACACGACACAACCGAACAAAGTGATCACCCACAACCCACACATATATGTCTACGACCTCTAAGAGTCATAACAAAATCATATGACGGGACGGGCCCCGCCGTACCCATGAATAGACATATAGTATATACATATGCATCGGAAGAATCTGCACCAAAACATAGGCTCCAGAACAAGGGAGCGCTCCAAGTCAACTGAACAGGAATCCTAAGCTGGTGGATCGTCCAAATAAGTATCTGTACCTGCGCGGCATGAAACGCAGCCCCCGAAGAAAGGGGGTCAGTACGGAATATGTACTGAGTATGCAAAGCGTGAAAAATAATAAATAGGATCATAATAAGAACAAGAGATACAAAAAGAAAATACAATATCCAAAATACCAAAATGCTTACTCATTAAAACATAAATCATGCATGGGGCTCTTAGAATATGGTCGCCCGCCCGTCGTTGGCGCCATAACACAAGATCACACCGAAGGTTTCATATCTCCGTATCCCCGTCACACAAGATAACACATCATAACGCCATAACACGGATAACACCAAATATAATCGGAACTCCGCCCTCTAACGAGGAGCTCGGTGAACCATAACACAGCGATCACACCGGAATATAACATAGTGCGCACGATACATAACCGGCCCGGAACTCGGCGAAAGAGATAACAACCATATGCACGAGCGAGTCGTGAGCAACTATATGCAGTTTAAAACATTTTCAAAGACTCGATAGAATAATCAAAGTGAACCATCATTTTAGAACCAAGGCGATAGTCAAATCAAGTTTCTTCCGAGATGTCGTTCGAAGATATATCAACAGAACTTTAGGACTCATAGATATGTATCAAACCATATGAAATAACTTATGGAAATTAGGGGCATAATCGTCATTACAAACTCGATAGAGAAGTAAATAATCGACGCTCGAGGGATAAGACGTTAGTCACGCTAAATCCTTTCAAAAGTCGTTAGTATTACACAAGGAAAGTCTCGGGGCCCGCGGACGAGTATCAAACCAATCCGAGTCCATCTATGAAAGTTGGAGACCATTATTCATTATAGAATCTCCTACGAACGTTTCGAAGCGATCCGAGCTCGTCAATGAAAGTTGCGGTCGTTCGTAGTTGCGGAGTCTTTTTTTTTTAAAAAACAACGTCCTTTATGCAACATTTAAAATCCAACTATACAAAAGACTTAAGAACCATAATTTGACCATATTAAGAACGTCAACATCAAGAAGTGAATAAGAATCGTATACGGGCTCGGATCTTAAGAATGGAGTTACCCCGAGACTCGTATCATAGCCTACTTACAATTAGGACATGCCAAAAGAAAGAAAGGTTAGCTTTACATACCTTGTCCGCTTCCTAAGCTAATCCGAATTTAAGTCTTGGCTTCCCAAATCTACAACAACATCATTAGATACCAAACATTAGCCATAGGCACTCCGAATTCAATTCTAGGCTAGCACTTTATCTACGAGAAATTTGGGCGGCATTGCCCCGTAAATTCAACAACCCCGAGAATTCAACTCGGCCAAATCTTCAACAACAATACCAATAACCACACTAACAACATCAACAATCAATTCAAAATGCATTCTAACGTCAATAACTCTTTTCTACATAATTCGACAACATTCCACAAACCCGAAACCTTCCAATTGCCATAGGGATAACAACAACACATTTCTTTCTTCCAAATTCATAAACTACACAAAAAATCTACACATTAACAACATTAACCTCAATAATACAAGAAATTATGATAATACAAAAATCTCAACATCGCATCCCGGAGTAGTCTTGCCCTTAACTTATCGTGGTTAGCCCGGAATGTCCCAATGCACAAAATTCGGGATATAACAATCCTATCCCAATCGACACTGCCCAGCGTGTAGCACCCGCACTGAGCACACCGTGGCAAGGGTGGCCTCACCTGGCCTAACTCTTATCAGTACTGAGAGCCTGATGCTCTGGAGCTCTGACCCGCTCCGGAATAAGAAGACCGATCAAACCTAGGGCCTAAAAATTACGGAGGTGCACTCTCTGCGAAATAAAATGGATACCGGGAATGCTGCTGTCTCCGTCTTCCTCAAAACTCACCAGTCATATCTAAAGATCTAGCCCTCTTACCATGGCCTTGGTCACCCTCACACTCTATTCCTCGCTGACGTTTATGATCTTCCAGATTCTGGGCGTATGCCTATATACAGGAAATATCCATGCCCGGCTGTAGTACAACGGTCATACACTCATCTATCAAATGTGGCCCTAGAATAGCTACGAAACGATGATCTCTGTCCTCCATCTCAACCACCATGGTTGGGGCATATCGAGCCAGAGAATCGAAGTGTACACACTACTCCTGAACACTCATGCTGCCCTGCTCAATACGCAAGAACCTATCTGCTCAGGCCCGTCGGACCTCTGGTGGTAAGTAATGGCAAATAAAAGCATCTGAAACTCTCTCCACACGGCTGGAGGGGCATTCTCTCCCATAGACAGCTCCCATGCCTGATACCACTACACCGCAACATCACGAAGTCTATACGAAGCCAACTCCACTGACTCAACCTCATCGGTATGCATAAACCTCAGCATCCTTTGCATACTATTAATGAAGTCTTGAGGATCCATATTTTGCTTCAACACGGAAAACTCTGGAGGGTCTAACCCAAGAAAAGTCTTAACCCTCGCACCACCCGCATGGTCTACCTGATCAACACCAACCCCCTGCCACTGTGCCTGGGCAGCTACCAATCTAGTCAATAACTGTACAACATCCCGCACATCCTAGCCCGATGCATCTGACTGGGGAACTGGGCAGGTGCTGGAGGCGGGGTATGTGAAGTCTAAGATAGGCTCTCACTCTGAATCTCGTCCTGACTCCTAGTAGCCCACTGGGTATGGCTAATGGCCTCACCAGATACTCTCTTGCCCTTCTGGGCAGCTATAGCTTTCTTGCGAGGCATCGCTGAAATCAGAATAAATTATTAGAAAACAAACTCTTAACACATGGCTCTATCGCACGATCTAGGAGAGAAAGAATGACACTTTCCTAAATATCCTGTAGCCCCTTGTTTATAAGTGTGGTGCACAACACACAATAAACAAGACTCTACTAGACACGGTCTGTAGACAACCCTAGGACGGAACTGCTCTGATACCACTTCTGTCACGACCCAAACCGATGAGTCGTGAGGAGTGTCTGGCCTCTAGCGACCAAACACCCCTATACACATATCTGAACCTTACTGAACATCAAGGGCCCATAAGTGACTCAAACTGATCTCATAAATAGGGGTGACATCACAAACTTTGTACAATCGGTATATATATATATATACATGTTGAAGGAACAGTGCGAGCCAGCTAGGCTGCTACATATACTGTACACAAAAGAATAAAAGCCAACAAGGCTACATCATCTGACTAATACGTACAACTGTCTACAGACCTCTACTGGAATAAAGCTATAGAAAGGACGAGATTGGGCCCCGTCATACCCATATGCATATACATCTCAAAAGGGTGGCCTACCAAAACTGACTGCAGCTCCGGATGAAATGGAGCGCGCTGACCACTGCTAGATATAGAGGTCCTACTGAGTTGGACCACATGTCGGTCTACCTGAACCTGCAGGTATGAACGCAGCCCCCCGAGCAAAGGGGAGTCCGTACGGATAATATACTGAGTATGTAAGGCATAAGAACAACAT
This sequence comes from Lycium ferocissimum, assembly GCF_029784015.1. NCBI lineage: Eukaryota > Viridiplantae > Streptophyta > Magnoliopsida > Solanales > Solanaceae > Lycium > Lycium ferocissimum. The sequence continues at coordinate 7,865 of NW_026713694.1, read as the reverse complement.
GTACATATATAAGAATCATGAATAAAATTTGACCTCATAAGCTGAAATGGCTATCTGCATGTATTTGTATGAACTAGTGTCTGTATAACTGACAATGCCTCTGTGGGCGCATAATATGCATGCTCTCAATGATAATCATGCTTATATATATATATATATATATATATATATATATAGTCCGAGGAACGTTCAGCCCGATCCATATCCATGTACCATCATCATCACTGTGCACCAACTGATCAGGTGGTAATGTGTATATAACGCCTTCTCGCTTCCCATACCCCATATGCATCTAACATTCGTGTATATAACGCCTTCTGGTCACGAGTCAATATGTATATGTATATATATATGTATGTATATATATATATATATAAATGAACGTAATGCATGAATAAACTGTACACATAGAGCTGGACCCATGAACAGAAGGGATAATCATAAGCTGGGTACAAGAACCTCAAAGACTGAAGTACTCCTAATGCTTCTAAGAGTAGAGTAATATGGAAGCTCGATTACTCGCTTGTTGGTTCATATGATAGGATCATGCACAAAGAAAGAAAGGGGTAGCCTTAACATACCTTAGAATATGTCTGATCCTCCAACATCTACTCCTCGAACTTGTAAGCCTACAATGAAGATAACGTAGGCCTTAATTACACTATTTACCTCGTTTACTAACCATTTTTAAATACAAATAGAGCCTAACGAATTATGGGCAACATTTCCCTTGTAAGCTTACAACCCTTCAACTTCCCATTCCATCCAACATCAACCACAATATCCACAACAATAATGACAACACTTACATATCAAAATATACTCAAATCCATTCCCAATCATCTCTTAAAATAGTCCCAAGTCACTATCTTACCCTTCATCCCTTTACCACTTCTATAAGTATCCTCTCTTCACTTAAAACCGCTAAAACTCTTGATAATTAACTTAAATACAAGGATAGAAATCATTTACATACCTTGAGAGGTATAAGATTCCAAGGATCAACTTCAACTCCAACTTCCTAAGCTTCACAACTTTGAAGAAATCCTAGAAGCAACCTTCTTCTTCACAAGCTCGTGTTTACGGGGCTCGGACCTTACCAAATCTCCACTATAATGATGGAAAATGTTGGGAGTAGATATACTAGGGTTTTCTCTGATTGGAAGAGAGAAAATGAGAAATAAAGTCATGGGATCATATATTTATACTTGGAACTAAAAAGTTCTAGTGGTGCGGTTCGACGAGCGGGTCGACGACCCGTCGACTTGCTCCGTCGACTTGCTCTTATAGATTCAAGGCTGTGGAAACATAACGATGCCACACAATGACGGTCCGTCGACATGTCGACGGACCATCGACGATGACTGGTGTCTGCAGATTTTTCTGAATCAGTTCAGGTTGCGCCGATTCGGTTCGTTCAACTTCTAATCTTGTAAATTACCGGGAATACCTGCTGGTACCTTTGTACATAGGGTAAAACACTTGCTTTCTCCAAAACTCAGGCACAAGTCTCTATTCCAAAGGCATACCCAACTAGGAAACCATAAGTTCTTCTACGATGAAAATGAGAGGTGTAACAAGATGAACACTGATGGTAGCAGGATGGTTCACAGCAATAAAGAAGGGATTGGAGGAATTGCCAAAAACTCTAGAGGAGACATCATTATGGCATTTGCCAAAGCAGTTGATTTTTGCTCTAATAATAGTGCTGAAATTCAGACTGCAAGCTTTGGTGTCAATTGGTTTGATCATAAGGATATCAATAATGGTATAATGAAAGTCGACTCAATGATGTTGGTTAAATGGCTAGATGGTTCATATGGCATCCCTTGGGAATTCTTGAAGGAAGTTGAAGATATGAAAAGGATCATTGACAAAAGAGACATCAAAGTGCAACATTGTTACAGGGAAGCAAATACATCAGCAAATTCATTAGCTAAATTTGGTAGTAAGGCACATTTTAGTTTGATAGCTAATGTGTATAACTCAATGCAGGAAATTCCAAGGCAGGCTAGAAGGGCAGTAAGGATGGATAAGGCTCAACTAGCAAATTTCAGAATCAGAACTACAGGAAGAAGATGAAGTACAATAAAAAAAGTAAGAGGAGGAGCAGCAAGCAGAAGAAGAAGGAAGATATTAGTCAAATACAAAGAAGGGAACAAGATTTTTTGGACAGAAAGTTAGTCATTTTTTGCTGGACTATTAGTAGCACCTTCATTAGGAATATGTTGCAAGTCCTATGTAAAATAAGTAGGTTGTTTTTGTATTATTGTTATGATGTCCCATGAGGTGCTGCTGTAATGAGAACATAACTAATTGAAGGTTAATCTAATTAGTAGTGTTCTCCTAGCTCATAGGGGCAAGTAGTAAGAGAGATTAGTCCTCACATATGTAAAAGAGGGAGACATGGCGTAGCCCTCCTCCCATGTATATCTGTGAATGTGTTATTAATGAGGTAGGGGTCAATGCCAAGCCCCCCAGTGGCCATAGACAATGCAGTCTGTGGAATTGGTTTAATATATAAAAAAAAATGTACTGAATATGACAAATACTTTGAATGATTATCATGGGATAAAAACAAAGGTGCCTGACATACTTGGAAAGCAGCAATTCGTAAAAGGATTTTCAAACGAAAAACTTACCAGAAACACGTCTACTGACTACTGGTGTGTTTTTTTTTCCTTCTCCACAATTGCTCAGATTGGTTTTTTTGATAAATAATTTCAAAGGACAGCTACTATTTATAGTAGTGGAAGGGCGATGGTTAACTCTTATGTACCCTAGCAGGATTAGACCTCCACTATTTGATTCCTAGTTGGACACCTCAACTTGGATGACAAAATTTGAAAAAGTGTGAGCTTTTATTCCTATATTTTGGGAGTAAAGTAGTGCATACCTATGACTCTTTTTAAGGTATGACTTAATAAGGTGTACTGATACTATATAAATTGAGCAAATGCTCTAGAGTTTCACATTTATTTTTAAATAATGAATGTGATAACTAAGTCAACTTGGTATGAATTGCAATGCATTTCTAAGGCAAAGAATGAGGTCACTAGAAGGACAAAACGTTGACTGCAAGGTGCAAATTAAGGTGCAATTTGGACTAATATCTGAAAGTCTCTATCGGGTCAATAACAAAATGTTACTTAAACTCTAGTCTTTGAAATCCAAAAAATGAATATTTGACAAATCTTGAAGTAGGGGGCATTTGTAGTCATTTAAATTTTATTAGATATAAATCCATAAATTAATTTGGACTATATTAAATTCAAGAAAATAGTTCAAATAATGTGGCTAATATGATTGGATTATTCATCTAATCCTAAATACATTGGGCTAGTCCATTTAATTGAGCTCCAAATAATGAGCCCACTTTAATAGCCCAAGGTCCAAGCCCATCTTAAAATTCAGGCCCATGCCACATGTCAAGTGAGGTGGCAATCCAAGTCAAATTAACGGGCCAATGAAATCATGTCAAGTGTACGAATGACATGCTCTAGCCAATCAAATCACAAAGCTACACCTTCCCTAAAACTATAAATAGGGGTCCTCATAACTCACAAAGCAAGAGGAATTAAGAACAAGAAGCAAGAAGAGAGCTCGTGGATCAAAGTCTACATATTTATCTACAAGCTAGAAGTTCAAGCATCCAAGCAATCAAGTTCAAGCTCAAGTTCAAGTTCAAGATTAAGAATGAAGACAAATATCAAGGCGTTCAAGATCAAGTTACTTGTTCGTGGCAAATAATCTAAGTCCAAATTCAAATACCAAGATTCAAGATCAAGCCGCTGAAGCCCTTGAATCTAAATCAAATTCAAAGTTTCAACATATTTTACATTATTGTTGGAGAATCAGAGGATTATATAGAGATTGTAACACTCAACATTCTTGAAATCAAATACTACATTTTGTTACTCATTTTTCCTGTCTTGATTATTTATTTTTCTAAGACTCGAAAATTTGTTGGTTACAGTGTCTTCTTGAAATTGATCCTTATTGAACCTCACAATTTCATTGCCCATATCTTCAGCTGAGGTAAGCCAATATCTATTCTGAATCTGCTGTACTACTAGCTTTTTCCTCTTTCCTTTGACATAAGAGTGATAAAAACTTGTAAGCCAATATCTATTCTGAATCCGCTGTACTACTAGCTTTTTCCTCTTTCCTTTGACATAAGAGTGAAAAAAACTTAGTATTTTTATCCCCATCCTTGAACCATCTCATCCCTGCTTTCTACTTCCAATATTCCTCATCCAAATATAAGTATCTACTAAGTTCACCCTGTTCTTTGTGAAGTTTCTCTCTGTTTATTGGTGTTGGTGCCAATTCAAACTGTAACTCATTTATCTTTATTATATCCTCAATTGTACCAATCTGCTAGAAAATATTTCCATAGTGTCTTTGCTCCAATGGACTAGAGCCTTTTTCACCTTCTTTATTTTGTGATAGTAAACATAGAAACGATTTCCCACAAAATTTTCTTTCCAACCTCTCTTACAATATCCCTGAAAGAATAATAATTAGTCCAAAAGTTCAAAAATTTAAATGGTTTCCCTATGGACTGTGACACATCATCACAAATTAGATGAAGAGGAGCAGGGTCAGATCCTTGTCTGATCAAGTGATGAACTTTTGAACTAGGATTTATATCCAGAAAAGCTTGATTGCATAGCTCCTATCAAGTCATACTATTGAAAAGGCAAAAACAAGATCCCACTTTGAATGGAATCTTGAAAGACCTAGTACTGAGAATGAGAGTGTGATTGAATAACATTAGACTGCTCTAAGCACTTTTAGAAGAAAATAACATCCTTATCATCTTTGAAGAACTCAACTAGATCTTTAATAAATGACATGAGTATCTCCACATCAATGTTACTCCCATCAACCGCTCTACAACACGTTTAGGGCTTGTGTTTTTCTTTCTTTCTTTCTTTCCCCAAAACGTACTTAGTAATTTGAAAAGAATAGGACTACTAATTATTATTTGGGAAAATGGCACTTTTCATCCCTGTGTTATTGCCTAATAGCAATTTTGGTCCCTGTAATATTTGAATCTGCGCATTTAACCTTGAATTAACTAAAGTTGGTGATTTTAGTCTAAAAACTGATTGAGGTTAACAGTGCAAACAGACTGTCTATTACCGTGAAGGGCAGTTCTGTTATTTACATATTACTTTTAGCTTAGCATTTTTAATTTCTGGATTTGGTCATTAATTTATCATAGATTCATGTGCTAGTCTCAGAATTTATTAAAGATTAACAAAGCAAACTTACTTTCCCAATTTGATGAAGTGTGCTTCCTTCTCTCTTCCTCTCTTTATCCCTTTCTCTCTCTTGAATCAAATGTAGAGCTCAAAAATAATTGATGAAATTCTAAGAAGAAATTCATGGTGGAGCTCATATTGGAGAACTTTTTTGCTTCGACTGGGTCAAGGTTTGAGCTTCTCTCTTCAGTTCTTCTTCAGCTCGAGATAGGAGCCAAGATCTTTGATCTTTCTTTACCGATTCGGTCAAGCTGTTTTGGTCCTTGAACTCTATATTTTCACTGATTTTCATTTAAGCTCAATTCAAGTAATATACTTGCATATCCGAAGCTTTTTTTAAAATACAAATGGTGTGTGCTTAAAAGCTCTCGTTTGGTGGGTTTGATGGGTGTAGTTGTACCCCTATATATATATGTATATATATATATATATGTATGGAATCCTTTCAAAATTGCAGTGACACTCCCTCCGATGCTCTTTCCATATCCTTTCGGATATGTAGAGTTACAGAGAGTAGAGAAATTTTGAGCTTTGAAATTTTGAGCTTTGGAACATCCTTAATATGATTTTGAATGACATGCTCTATCACAACCTCTTTTGCTGGATTCACAATGATTTCATTTGGTGGGATTTTATCGATGTTTGCATTTATAAGTTGCTTTCTTCCGTAACCTACTGGCAGAAGCATGTAAGATTTCCAAAGGGTAAGAAGGTAAAGCAGCGCGATAACACAGCTGACGGACATGAAGATAAACCTAGTGAGCGGAGAGATCCTCGGCTCGCCGCCAAAGAGCGTTCAGCACGGCGGAATCAAATAATAGCGGAGCTCCTTGATGAAGAAAATGAAGGTGAAGTAGCTGACATATCACGGGCAGAAGTGGAATATGAGGTTAGTTCCGTCCAATATATTTTATAGTTGTTTGCTTGTGATTAGTTTTTTGTAGGTCTCATTCTAGTTCATATCTCTTGATAAGAAAGTGATATTAGGATAAATAGAAACATTTTGGGGCTTGGCATGATTTGTGCTGCGTTTGTAGCTAGAGCAGCTTAGATATGGGTAACGTTTTCGCAAAAGAGCTTACAGATTTGTACAGTTGAAAACCATATTAATCTTGGTTGCTAATTATGTTTCCTAAGTTGTAACATAAGCAAAATGGTGACCACTAGTACATACCTATAGAATTTATATTTCAACTCTTTATACTCTAGAAACAAAGATCAAGGAAACAAAATGGTGAACTTTCGTAGCAGTCACATTAAATTCGTGGAATCATATTGTTATTTGTTTTTTGGTTCTACTTATAAGACAGACTAAAGCACTTTTGATTATCATTGATTTCAAATTTTGCATATTCTAATTGCTTTGAACTTCGTATTTCTTAGCTGTTTATTTTTTCTTTCTGGTGTAAATAATGGATATGAATGGAATGGCACTAGTTGCATGAGAACGAAACATTCATTGATGATGAGATTGCAATAGAGCCTTTTAATCTGAATAAAGAGAGAAGAAGGCTATTTTGATGCATCAGGAAGAATGCTATGAAAATATCAAATGAAGATGTGATTCAAGACATTACATCAAAACAACTAAGAAATATGTAGAGGCGAGTTGATGATGTGCTCGAGTCAGGAGAAATAGTAAGTATTCCCACCTCATGTTTTCTAGTTTAATGTGTTATTCTTGTTTTCCATTACTTTTAATGGATAAATACTGTTGATGGCATTTGTTTGTGGATTATTTTTTTAAATCTTCAAAATCATTTTCTGTTTCCTTCTATGGTGGTTTCAATATGAATTTTATCTATTTTTTCAGATGTGTTTATCTCCCATAGCTAGTAGTCACATATTAATACTGTGCTTGGATGTCACCTTCGGTCTTTTAAAACAGTTGTTGCTTGCATATTACATTTTCTTCATTGTCCAAGCAAAGTTCTTTGTGGCTTTTTGCGGTTGTTTTCAAAAGAGAAATGGAGAGGCTATGGTTGAGCTATTAAATTTACATTGTTATTTAAGAACATTTTGGCGACTTTTGGTTGAATGGATGAGGCAAGTTCTAATCATAGTAGAACTGGAGGAGTTAAAAAATAGCTAGGTGAATTTAACAGTCGTGTCCATGTTAGAATCAATTCCAGAAATATGTAGGTTAAATTTTAGAATCACCGCAGTATTGGTTAGTCAATTACTTGCTCGTTACCTCTAACACCTTTTCTCTAAGTTAACGACAAGATGTTTAACATAACACCTGCATACCCATTGATTTGCGGCTAAGTACATCAGCTACTACATTTGCCTTTCCGGGGTGGTATAAAATACTCACATCATAATCTTTCAGTAGTTCTAGCCACTGCCTTTGCTATAGATTCAACTCCTTCTATTTGAAAATATATTGGAGACTTTTGTGATCTGTATAAATATCAACATGAACGCCACACAAATAGTGTCTCCACATCTTTAGTGCATGAATAACCGCAGCCAATTCGAGATCATGGGTCGGATAGTTCTTTTCATGTTTTCGCAACTGCCGGGAAGCGTAGGCAATGACTTTACCGTGCTGTATCAACACACAAACCCAACACCGCAGGCATCACAATATAT
>NW_026713693.1:0-26076 GCF_029784015.1 Lycium ferocissimum | reverse complement strand
TATACAATTTTACGGTTATCACCCCGACATACTAGGCAAGGACTCGTCTACAAGCCCTAGGAGGGATGTGACTGTACCATACAATCAAAAGTCAAGGAGAGACTCCAAGGACCTGGCAACTCCGAACAAAAAGGGAGCTCACCAACGGCTGATATCCGATCCTGTCTACTGGGGTGCTTTGTCGGACTGCCGCTCTGTACCTGCAGGCATGAATGCAGCGCCCCCAGACAAAGGGACGTCAGTACGAATAATGTACCGAATATGTAAGGCAAAGTAACAACTGAAATGAAATAATAGTCTACGCTCTGGATATTTCAAGAGAACATCTAGAAGTACTCTGCCTAGGTCGCTTTTCATCATAGGCAAGATGGCACAACTGTGTCGATATAACTCTGTGACCCGCGGGTCAGGCATCGATAACTCCATGGCTCATAAGCCAGGTATAATCCACTCCATGACTTGTAGGTCAGGCATAATCAACTCCATGACCCGTAGGTCAGGTATAATCAACTCCATGACCCGTAGGTCAGGTATGCGCATCTCCGTGACCCGTCGGTCAGGCAACAACTCCATGACCCGTAGGCCAGGCGATAACTCCATGACCCGTAGGCCAGGCGTATACATATAATGGTACTTGAAGGCAACACAATAGCCTATAACCAACATATACAGTAGTTATACCTTCTATCATTCTTTCGTCTTATATAACTTGACTATTCTTATACCCGTCCTTAACTTAAGAGAGTTATCGCAATAGGGTTATGGTAACCCGAGTGTAATCATCATCATGAATAGCACATCTTGGTGCGAGTAGTCAAATGTGGCTCAATAGTAGAAATCACGCCAATGAAAAGAAGGGATACCCTTAACATACTTGATTGATCTCCTACTAATTATCGCTTATTCTCTCGAACTTATAAATCTACATTCAAGAGAACTTATACTACCGTTAGACTTATCGACACATACCTATCTCAAGTCTTTAATTTAGGCTTTTAGAATGTCACGACCCAACTAGGGCCGCGACGGGTTCCCAATACTTGTACCAAGCACCCCTTTTATTTCGTATCTTATTCTTATTACTGAGTGGGCCGAATAAATTGCATACTATCATTTATTTACTTAGCATTGTCATTAATAATATCATTATGAACATGTACTAATAACATTACTAACTTAATGTACATTGACAGGGACAACCAATATTACGTAAACGTCTAATTATACCTATCTGTCTACGAGCCTCTAAACAAAATACATATTATAACAAGAAGGGCCGGGTGCTGCCGTGCCCAAACATGTACACAAAAGTAATACCAAGAAACTGAGGCTCCGGAACAACTGGAGCGCTGCCAAAGTACTGCTGATAAAGCTCCTAGGGATCAAGCCCGTCTACCTGCTCACCTGCGTGGCACGAAACGCAGCGTCCGCAAAAGGGACGTCAGTACGAATAATGTACCGAGTGTGTAAAGCATGGAAAACAATGTGTTGAACATGAAGTACGAATAACAATATCATGGAATCATAGAACATATGATAAGATAAGAGAATAACTCCGTACATATAAGTGCTTTTAGGCCGGAAACCATGCATGCTTACCTTTCTTTGAAAAACATTTCTCTTTCATACATAGAAAATAGAACATGTCATATCATAGCGCCGAATACGTCGGCTCCCCCATGTATCCCGCGTCCGGGATGATAACGCCAGCTGACCAGGTGGCAATGCGTCTTATAGCGCAACATGTCTCCCTTTCCCATATCCCCCATATCATATACATATCATATACATATCATATAAGTGGCATGCATGAGAGCCCAAAGAAAGTCATATATCTATCGGAGTGACTTAAGGTCGATAACCTCCGATCGTATTATGGAATAATCATGGTCGCTTGTCTCACCTTGGAGGAACGATAATCATAAGGGGAGACTACCAAGGAAGAGTGTCGTCAAGGGAAAACGTATAACAGTAGTCCCAAGGTATCATTTATATGCTTGGAGCCTTTAAGGTAGTCCTTATCCATAATAGAGTCGAAGAATCAAGAATGACTTAGCACTTTCACATTGTCATATTCATGGTGAGAAACATATCGTCAACATATCTGTCATAGACATTTTCTCATATTTGACGTCATCGTTGTCGTTAGGAAACCATATTCATCGTTTAAGTCATAAAAGCTTTCAATCTCTTAAAGCTTGGTTTTTTTGTTTGTTTTTTTTTTTTTTTTGGAAAATATTGGGCATCTTGGAAAACATTTACGACTTATTAGAAAGGAAATTATATTTTAGAATTCTAGACTTCAGGGAGTTACCTACGAAGATTTTGGGACACTCCAGATCCATTTATGCAAGTTACATACATTCAAGCTACTTTTCCAATGAAACCTAGAAAATCTAATTCACTTCTATTGAATGAATAGTGGTCAGATTCAAACTTAGGTTTCTAGAGATAGAGTAGTCCCCGAGGCTTGTATCCAAACCTATTATGTCTAGGACATGCCAAAAAGGAAGGGTGAAGGTTTACATACCTTTTCCGCTTCTTACACCACTCCAAATTCCAGTTCCAAATTCGCCAAAGTCTACAATTTGGTCACATTTACCAAATGTTAGTTAGAGCATCTAGAAGTTGAAATTTACAATAATCATTTGTCTACCGAAATTTCGGCAGCATTTCCCTTGTAAATACTCCATCCCACCAAGTTCAACTTGGCCAATTTCAATCAACAACAGTCCCGGGAATTCAACCCGGCCAAATTATCAACAACAATGCCAACAACCATACTAACAATTTCAATAACCAACCCAAAGTACATTCTAACAATTCAATCAATATACTACTTCCTTCAGGACCTTCCGACCTCAATGAGAATTATACCAACTTAATAATTTACACATTAACAACATCATGTCATCAACATTATATTCTATTCATGCAAGAACATCACATTCCATTTACATAAGTTTTCACAACAAGCCTCCAACTAAAACCATTTCACTAACGTCATTAAACTTTCATTAGTAATATAGAATCCACACAACAACTACTAATGCATTAAATAAAATTGACTCATTTTCTTCCACACCACACCACAACCACACGGCCACACTACCATGCATATCCACGACCACACACACACACACACACAACTCACGCCACCACCTCAATTCCACTTCCTTCATGAATTTCACTCCTTTTATACACTACAACATACACAAACATTCATAATACATAAAGAAAGGGGAGGAATGAATTCTTACCTTCTTCCTTGACTTCTCCCCTTAGGTATGCCTTGTGACTTGCAAGGATATGAATTTTTCTTGCTCCAAAGGCCACTCCAACTTGCTAAGGACCCTTTAATTAGTAGAAAATGATTTTCAAAGAAATTTTTTCTCAAGTTTCTGTGAACTTTCTCTGGCCGAATGGCCTTGAAGGTTTTGCTCCTTCTCTTTTTTTTTTTTTTTTTTTTTTGTTCTTGAATTTTCTAGAGGATTATGGGGAATATAAAGATGACTTAGTCATCTTTTATGCACATGGAAAATTAATCCTTGCGGGCTAAAGCCCACCTACTTGGGCCGGCCACTGGGCCACTTGTACAAGCCCATCTTTTTTTTTTTTTTTTTTTTTTTTTTTTGCACTTCATGAAAATTATTTTCCAAATTCCAAATTTACCCTTCGCCTTCCTCCATATTTCCACGAGTCATATTGCGAACTTACCGTTTTGCCCCTAGCCTTTCTTAATATTTCCACTTCTAAATTCTTCATAAACAGCTCATATGCCAACCAAAATAAGAACGCGGCCTTGCTTGTTATCTTATCTTGACCTATTCGAACGCACAAGACGCGGGATATAACATCCTCCCCCCCTTTAGAACATTCGTCCTCGAATGTTTAATTGGTCTCATGATGTATTATGATACTTCGGGAGGTCTCCTTTGTAGTTATCTCCCACGCCGCTTAATATACACGCCTGTGCCCTTTATATAACCATCGTCTTCCGTGATCTCCTTACAATTGCGGCTCCTTCATTGCGGAGTCTATTACGTCTATCCCCTTGCTAACTATATTCCCGTGTACTACTGTGTCAGGAGTCTCTAGCCTTAACTAGTGTGGATTCAGCATCGATCTTATCCTGCGACATCTATGCTTATATCTTTCACTACGTCTCTTGAGTTCCGTTCGGTTGGTACCTTATATATCGCGACACTATTCGCTAGGATCCTATAGTCACAAATGAAGTGTCACATGCATGTATATATATATATATATATATATATATATATCACTATTTTACTTATAAACACTCCTAAACGCCAATCAACTTTCTGTAATCCTAAAACTCTGTTATGCTTTTTCCCTTTTCGTTAGTTTAGTCCGTCTCAGCCTACACGACTTCTATAGGGTTTCTAACTGCCCAACATACTCTAATTTCTCTTAGGTTAACCTAATTTTACACTCGTCTCTTATTCCTACATTTATGAAATTTTCAAAGATATTTCCCAGGGGTCACCCATCCTGAAATTGCTCTCACCCTAGCACGCTTAACCTCGAAACATTAACGCATTTTAATGTCTTAATGCTAATATTTTTGTCTCCCCTCTCCCGGACTACCTTTACCACGTAATCGGGGGCGAGTTAGGGTCTTGACAATTTTCGAAACGCTCTCGTAACACATTCTTCCCTTTTAATTACTATCTTAGCCTTCGTAACCACTAATATTCACCCTTTACCTACGTGTACGGCTACTTTTCGTCCTAAATTTCCAAATTCCCAATATGTTCAGCGACATAAAGAACGATATATAATAGAGTAAAATCTAGACCACTTAACACATACATATCATAGAAAATGCCAAAAGTGTACCTGTCGCCGCGTCTGCGGAAGGCTCAGGATCCTGCCGTCCTGCCAATGCATATATACGGTGCGGAGGTCCGGCCGAACTGGGTGCCCCTCCTCTACCTCGGCCGCGGCTCGCTGGGGCCTGCGAAGTCTGTCCAGGAGGGCGCACGGACGGTGATGAACCAACTGCCGACCCGGCGGGCTGAGTTTGGCCTCCCTCATTCCTCCGTGGGCAATCACGCATCAGATGATCAGTCCGGCCGCAGACGAAATAAGCACCTGTATCTAAGTAGCACAGTCCAGGGTGTGGCCTACCACATCGAGCACACCGTGGGCGGGGGTAGCCCCGTCCTCGCTAAAATCGGCCCTCCGGGACCCCGAAGCTCTAGACACTCCGATCCGGTCCCGGATAGGTAGGACGGTCAAATCCCCTATCTACAAATCGAGGAGGTGCACCGGCCGCCGATTGGCCCAAATACCCGAATACCGCCGTCTTCGCCCTCCTCTATACTCACTCCTAGCTCCGAAAGATCTGCCCCTTTTTCTGGAACCCCTATCTGAATAGCGCTCCTCTCTCCGTAACTGATGTTGTTCCTCCAGGTTTTGGGCGTGGGCCTGGATACGAGCAATAGTCATCCCATCCTGGAGTGAAGCCGTCAGGCATTCCTTAATTAAATGTGGCCCCAACCCACTCACAAACCTGTGTACGTGGTCTCCCATATCAGCTATCATGGTCGAGGCATACCTGGCTAACGAATTAAAACGAAGACTATACTCCCTGACACTCATATTTCCCTGCTTAAGGTTCAAGAACATATCAGCTCGAGCCCGTCGAACCTCCGGCGGTAAGAAATGTCGCAGAAATGCCTCAGTAAACTCCTGCCAAACCGGGGGAGGGGCATTTGCTCCCCTCGAAGATATCCAACTATTATACCACAAAAACTGCTACATCCCGCAACCTGTACGATGCCAATTCCACCGACTCGTGTCCGAAGCATGTATTATCCTCGTGTCCTCAACATCTCGTCTATGAAATTCTCGCGGGTCTTCTTCTCGGTTTCGATCCATAAAACTCGGGGGCTTCGTGTGATAAAATCACGAGCCCTCGCACTCACCGCCCTGTCTCCCTGACCTTCATCTTGCCGCTGAGCCTGTGCGGCAACTAGCTGGGTCAACAACTGTATAGCCTCTACCATCTGCTGGCCCGCAGGTGCTGGCGGTGGAACTGGTGGTGCTGGGGCTGGAGCTGGAGCTCCCTCCTGCTCTGCTGACACTGGGAGGGCCTGAGAAGTCTGAGGAGGAGCCTCGTTATGAGACTCGCCTTCTTCTACTTCCATCGGTGGCCCCCGTTCAATTCTTTTCCCAGCCCTCTTGCCCTTCTGGGCCGCCGTAGCTTTCCTCTTCACCGGCATTACTGAAACCATAACACAGATTAAGAAAAGAACATGGAAACCAACATAGCTCTATCGCACGATCTAGAGTACAAAGAAGGTCGATTTCCTAAAAGCTCTGCAGCCTCCTCGTTTATAAGTGTGCGCGCTACACACCCATAAACAGGACTCTACCGGACACGGCTCATAGACAAACCCCTAGGACCGCCTCGCTCGATACCACTTTTGTCACGACCCAACTAGGGTCGCGACGGTGCCCAATACTTGTACCAAGCACCCATTTTATTTCGTATCTTATTCTTATTACCGAGTGGGCCGAATAAATTGCATACTATCATTTATTTACTTAGCATTGTCATTAACAATATTATAAACATGTACTAATAAACTTTACTAACTTAATATACATCGACGGGACAAACAATATTATGTAAACATCTAATTATACATATCTATCTACGAGCCTCTAAACAAAATACATATGATGTCAAAGTGGGCTAGGTCCGCCGTGCCCAAACATGTACACAAAAGTAGTACCAAGAAACTGAGGCTCCGAACAACCGGAGCGCCGCCAAAGTATCGCCGATAAAGCTCCTAGGGACCGAGCCCGTCTACCTGCTCACCTGCGTGGCACGAAACGCAGCGTCCGCAAAAGGGACGTCAGTACGAATAATGTACCGAGTATGTAAAGCATGGAAAACAATGTAAGCAGAAGCATGAAGTACGAATAACAATATCATGGAATCATAGAACATATGATAAGATAAGAGAATAACCTGTACATATAAAGTGCCTTTTAGGCCGGAAACCATGCATGCTTACCTTTCTTTGAAAAACATTTCTCTTTCATACATAGAAAATAGAACATGTCATATCATAGCGCTCGAATACGTCGGCTCCCCCATGTATCCCGCGTCCGGATGATAACGCCAGCCGACTGTGGCAATGCGTCTTATAGCGCAACATGTCTCCCTTTCCCATATCCCCCATATCATATACATATCATATACATATCATATAAGTGTATGAGAGAGCCCAAAGAAAGTCATATATCTATCGGAGTGACTTAAGGTCGATAACCTCCGATCGTATTATGGAATAATCATGGTCGCTTGTCTCACCTTGGAGGAACGATAATCATAAGGGGAGACTACCAAGGAAGAGTGTCGTCAAGGGAAAACGTATAACAGAGTCCCAAGGTATCATTTTATATGCTTGGAGCCTTTAAGGTAGTCCTTATCCATAATAGAGTCGAAGAATCAAGAATGACTTAGCACTTTCACATTGTCATATTCATGGTGAGAACATATCGTCAACATATCTGTCATAGACATTTTCTCATATTTGACGTCATCGTTGTCGTTAGGAAACCATATTCATCGTTTAAGTCATAAAAGCTTTCAATCTCTTAAAGCTTGGTTTTTTTGTTTTTTTTTTTTTTTTTTGAAAATATTGGGCATCTTGGAAAACATTTACGACTTATTAGAAAGGAAATTATATTTTAGAATTCTAGACTTCAGGAGTTACCTACGAAGATTTTGGGACACTCCGCATCCATTTATGCAAGTTACATATATTCAAGCTACCTTTCCAATGAAACCTAGAAAATCTAATTCACTTCTATTGAATGAATAGTGGTCGATTCAAACTTAGGTTTCTAGAGATAGAGTAGTCCCCGAGGCTTGTATCCAAACCTATTATGTCTAGACATGCCAAAAAGGAAGGGTGAAGGTTTACATACCTTTTCCGCTTCTTACACCACTCCAAATTCACGTTTCAAATTCTCCAAAGTCTACAATTTGGTCACATTTACCAAATGTTAATTAGAGCATCTAGAAGTTGAAATTTACAATAATCATTTGTCTACCGAAATTTCGGCAAGATTTCCCATAAATACTCCATCCCACCAAGTTCAACTTGGCCAATTTCAATCAACAACAATCCTGAATTCAACCCGCCAAATTATCAACAACAATGCCAACAACCATACTAACAATTTCAATAACCAACCCAAAGTACATTCTAACAATTCAATCAATATACTACTTCCTTTAAGATCTTCCAACTCCAATAAAAATACCAACTTAATAATTTATATTAACAACATCATGTCATCAACATTATATTCTATACATGCAAGAACATCACATTCCATTTACGTAAGTTTTCAAAAAACAAGCCTCCAACTACAACCATTTCACTAAGGTCATTAAACTTTCATTAGCAATATAGAATCCACACAACAACTACTAATGCATTAAATAAAATTGACTCATTTTCTTCCACATTACACCACAACCACACGGCCACACTACCATGCATATCCACGGCCACACACACACACACACACAACTCACGGCCACAATGATTTTCAAAGAAATTTTTTCTCAAGTTTCTTGTTACACCTCGCATTTTATACGAATTCGGAAAAATTGGAAACAAGTCGGAATGGTAGGAATTAAGGTTTCAAATGGATTCTACTTGGTGTGCATGGGATGCTTTAATGAATTGAGGCTATCGACGCGGAAATATTGGAGAAGACTAAGGGCGAAATTGGAATGTCGGAAAATGGTTTCATGAATCACCAAAAATATGGACTAAGTAATTGGGCTTGAAAAAAAAAGAAAGAATAAGGCAAAGCCCAAGTGAGGCCCAACCGGCCATATAATGGAAAAAAGAGAGAAAATGGGCCAAGCCCATGAAAGGGGCTAAGTTTGCAAATTAAATAAGTAAGGGGCCATTCATTATTCTAGAAATTTCAAGAAAAGAAAACAAGAAACAAGAGAGAAAACAAGAACCATGGCCATTCGGCCATGGTCTTCAATTTTTGTCCCATGAGATTTTGTTTCCAAAAATTATTCTCTTGTTGAATTCCCACTAATTCAAGGTCCCTTAACAACTTGGTGTGATTGGTTTGGAAGAAAGAACACTTGTTTCTTCAAATGGACAATTTGTTCAAGTAAAGAAACTTGAAGAAAAAGGTAAGAATTCATTACCATTCTAGTTATGTTTTGAAGGTTTGTTTGTGTTGTAGTATGTGTAAATGAGAAGAAAACATAGAAATATGGAAGTTTGCATGGTGGAAGAAAATGTATGCATGTGGCCGATATGTATGTGTGTATAGATTATGTTGAATTTTGTGTTGTATTTTGGTTGTGGTTATTGTGGAGTTTGTATTAGAAATGAAAGTTGAATAAAATGGGATGGAATTGGAATTTTGCCTCTTGGCCATGTGGTGTGTGGCAATGGAATAGTAATGGATTTATTTTGTTTAATATGTTGATTGTGTTGTGGTGATTATTATGATGTAAATGAAGCAATTATGGGTTGAGTTGGTATGAAAACGGAATGTAGAAATTTATGTCGTATTTGTATGATTTTATGACATTATGGAAATTGAGATATTAAAGTGTGAATTATGATGATTGTTGATGAACTTGGAAGGATAGGAATATGTTATGAATATGTATGTTAAAGATTGGAGGATTTGGATAAAATTGTGACTTTGGTGGAAAGTTGTGTATTTTGTACAATTTGTGTATATATGGTAGAAATGATATGAAATGCTTCCGAATGGTATTGTAATGACTTTAGTTAGTAATGAATGTGAATATGATGGCATTGATTTGGACGTGTGAAGTCGGAATGGAAGTTATTACATTATGTTGGAAAGTTGATTAGTTATGTCATGTTGTGTTTTGTTATGATTGTTGATGTTGTTGTTGGGTTGTTGTTTGTTGTTTTGAGCCGAGTTGAATCTCGGGGGTGTCATGTTTATAGGGAAGTGCTTTGCCGAAATTTCGGTAGCCAAATAGAAACCAAAGATTGAAATGTCAACTTGCATGAATAGTAATCGGTAAAGATGACCATTTGCGATTTCGACGAAATGGGATTGGAGTTTCGACAAGCGTAACAAGCGCAAAAGGTATGTAAAGTTTGCCTATTTCTTCTCTTGGCACGTCTTAGGGTATTAGGCTCGACTTTGGTCCTTGGGGATATTCCTACTTCCCCGGAATCGCGTTTGAATTTTCCCCTTTTTCCTTCGCAAGATTGAACCCAACTAGATCATGAATAGCTAGAATGGTCTTAGACGTATAAAACTTGTCCAAATTCAATCCGACTACTCTAAAACATTTATTAATGATATTATGAAGTTCGATATGCATGTTTTATGTTCGCCACCTCGTTTGACCGAGGTGAGCCCACTATTTCCGACTTTATTCTTTTGTAAATACGATTCGTTTTCGAGCGGCTTTCAAGAAATGTTTTGATTACTAAACAAAAATCGTTTTAAACATTCTATCAAGCCCTATGAAATGTTTTGATATGTACTTCGACTCTGAAAGTTCTGTTTGAGATAATCCGCCGTGATGTCCGAAAGGTACGTATTATGATTCAGTCCGATTTCATTGATTTGATTCGTTATTCGATATTCGTTATTCGATATGCTTCATTGAGTCTCTGGATATTTTTATTGCATTAGTTTCTCACTACTCCACTCGTGGATGCCTCAATGTTTCCCACACTGAGCCCGGGCCAGGATATGTTCTCAAGCGTATGTCTCTGCATTGTTCGCCGCGCCCCGGTGTGAGGGGGCAGGTATATACGTGCATGGGTTGTGGTGTATGATGTGCCATGTACGCTTATTCTGATATCTGATTATGTGATCTGATGTGGCCACTTGGTATGTTATGATTTGTTTCGGAGATATTCCCTACTCTGAAGTATGATGTGTTTTGGCGCGGGACGAAGGAGCGCCTGCTCGTTCGTTCACCGAGTCCCATAGCGGGGCCGGCTTTGCATATGTTTTCTCGCATGCATTACTTATGATTTTCTCGGTATGCATTTTGATTCCCTATGTATCTTATGCTTCCTCCGCACATTCTCGTTCGATTTTATTTTATTTATTACGTTCTCTCGCTTTACATATTCGGTACATTTTTCGTACCGACCCCCTTTCTTCGGGGGGCGCGTTTCGTGCCGCGCGCGTACGTACGACCGATTTGTGGATCCGTTGCTTAGGTTATCTGCTCGGTCGGAAGTGCTCCTTTGTCCGAGCCCGTATTTTGGTATAAAATTTTTCTGCTACATTTGTACGTATTTAATCGGGGTACGACGGGGCCCCGTCCCGTCATATGATTATGTTTTTGTTCTCGTTCGTAGGGTCCGTAGACATGTGGTGTGGGTTCGTATATGTTTCGTGAGATTTGCGTACGTTTAGAGTTTTTGTGTTTTGTGACGGCCTTATCGGCCTTCGTGCGTCATGCCCACTTGTCCTTGTTAAATTATTATTTCGTTTATTTTAATATTTTGCTAATTTAGGTTAAGGTACGTACGAGTGCCCAACTAGGGCACGTGTCGCGGCCTACGGAGTTGGGTCGTGACAAAAGTGGTATCATAGCGGTTAGGTCCTCGGAATGTCTACAGACCGTGTCTAGTAGAGTCCTGTTTATGGTGTGAAGCGCGCCACATTTATAAACGGAGGCTACGGCATCTAGGAATTGTTGACCTTCTTTCTCGTCTTAGATCGTGCGATAGAGCCAAGTCATAGGAAATAAAATTCCTTGCGCGAGCTTTACATACGGCGGAAAATGGCAAGTGGTGACGGGAAGGTCACACGAGTAAGTTCGAATATATTTATTCCGTTACCCGAAAAAGGATCCCGAATGGCGAGCGTGGGATACGAAGCCGTATATTCGCACGGTATTATGGGTATTTGCGCGCGTACGATTTCGAGTAACAAGAATTTGCAAAGGTGACTACCGAAGGTCAAGAAGGGTAAAATAGTAATTGTACAAGAAAGGACGTGTTGTGAATATGCCTCGGGATCCGTAAGGCCTCGATTAGCCTCGTATTATGTAATAAAGGTCGTGTGTGGAAATGGACGTGATTATGTCGACATTAAGGGACTAGAATCCGCGAAGTTGCGAAGTTAAGCGTGCTCAGGGGAGGAGCAATTTTAGGATGGGTGACCCCCCTGGGAAGTAATTGGAAAATTTTGCAAACTTGGAATTTAAGGGGATAAATGGAAATTTGGGGTAACCTAAAGGAAACGGGAGTCTGTGAAGCGGATAGCACCCTTACAGAAGTCGCGCAGACCGGAGCAGATTAATGAGGAAAAAGGAAGAAAGCGCAATATCGCTTGGAAATCAAGGTAAATTTAAGTAGCGATTGGAAATGTTTATAAGTAGAATGATAATGAGTGTGTGTATATATGTATGTGTATGACTTTTCCCCGGTGATTATGTTGGTCGAAAGGCGAGTCCTAACGACAAAAGGTTGCCACTAACGGAAGGCATTACGAAACGGAACATAAGGGGTGAAGAGAAAGAAAGTACAGGATAGCCTTGGGATTTGTATAGGCTTGAACAACGTTGGAATTATTTTGTGGGATAGTCGCTAATAATCATATAGGTGTGTGAATGCGTACGATATTCGCATACAATTGTATCGGTAGGTAAGTAATTCCCACCACCGGTGCTACGGTGTGGGAAGCGAAATCGGACAAAGACATCGAAGTTCGAGTAACAAGGAAAGATATGGTACGGTGTTGTAAAATAAGTTACTACTCTTTTCACTATGGATTAAGGTTGGGAATTGAAGTATTGGAAGGAATTAAGGATAAGAAATATGATCAAGTAAAAACCTTTGGAGGAGCCGATAAGCGAAGTAGGAAACCATTATGTAAGAATGAGAGAAGCAAGTTTGCAATCAAGCGAGAAGTAAAACAAGACAAGGAAATTTCCGTAGGTCTCTAAAGTAGTAGTAAAAGGTAGCCTGACCCCGATCGCGATTCCGTATGCTATATTTCTGCGCCTTTGACTTCGATAAACTCGCCATTATACCCCGGTACTTCGAATCTAATTATGTTTCTATCCGCTATACCTCTATACGTCCGACTCGACGACAAACCCGTCCGACACATCTTTGTACGATTGACTCCGATCATGAATTTGTCCGATATACGTCGTCCGTCCGACCCCGACTACGAATGCATGTCCGGTGAATATGCCCGTACGCCCGACTCGATTATGGGTCTGTTGGATACGCTTCTGTACGTCCGGCTCCGAATTTGAGTCCGCTTGATTCATGTCCGTTGTACCGTCGTGCTTCGATTCCGGATATGACTCGTCCGACGTCCGTTTGACCTTCTGATCCTGATGAAGATTCTGTTTGCCGTATATCCGATTTAAGACCCCGAACAGCCCTAGTAAAGAGATGTCGAAGAGTGACAGAAGAGGTGGAAAGATGAAGGCCCTTATAAGTGCTTTGGTTAAGCTCAAGTATGTGTGGAAAGAAGGAAACCTCCCCCGAAGTGCTATGAAGCCCCATAAGGTCGGTTGAACATTCGAGGACGAATGTTCTAAAGGGGGGGGGATGTTACACCTCGCATTTTATGCGAATTCGGAAAAATTGGTAGGAATTACAAGTTCGGAATGGTAAGGAATTAAGGTTTCAAATGGATTCTACTTGTGTGCATGGGATGCTTTGGAAAAATTATAGACGTGGAAATATTGGAAAAGACTAAGGGCAAAATTGGAATGTCGGAAAATGGTTTCATGAATCACCAAAAATATGGGCTAAGTAATTGGGCTTGAAAAAAAAAAAAAGAAATAAGCCCAAAGCCCAAGTGGAGGCCCAACCGGCCATATAATGGAAAAAAGAGAGAAAATGGGCCAAGCCCATGAAAGGTCTAAGTTTGCAAATTAAATAAGTAAGGGGCCATTCATTATTCTAGAAATTTCAAGAAAAGAAAAGGAGAGAAAAGAAAGAAACAGACTAAGAACCATGGCCATTCGGCCATGGTCTTCAATTTTTGTCCCATGAGATTTTGTTTCCAAAAATTATTCTCTTGTTGAATTCTTACTAATTCAAGGTCCCTTAACAACTTGGTGTGATTGGTTTGGAAGAAAGAAGGCTTGTTTCTTCAAATGGACAATTTGTTCAAGTAAAGAAGATTGAAGAAAAAGGTAAGAATTCATTACCTCTAGTTATGTTTTGAAGGTTTGTTTGTGTTGTAGTATGTGTAAATGAGAAGAAAACATAGAAATATGGAAGTTTGCATGGTGGAAGAAAATGTAAGCATGTGGCCGAATGTTGTAGTGTAGTTATGTTGAATTTTGTGTTGTATTTTGTTGTGGTTATTGTGGAGTTTGTATTAGAAATGAAAGTTGAATAAAATGGGATGGAATTGGAATTTTGCCTCTTGGCCGTGTGGTGTGTGGCAATGGAATAGTAATGGATTTATTTTGTTTAATATGTTGATTGTGTTGTGGTGATTATTATGATGTAAATGAAGCAATTATGGGTTGAGTTGGTATGAAAACGGAATGTAGAAATTTATGTCGTATTTGTATGATTTTATGACATTATGGAAATTGAGATATTAAAGTGTGAATTATGATGATTGTTGATGAACTTGGAGGATAGGAATATGTTATGAATATCTATGTTAAAGATTGGAAGATTTGGATAAATTATGACTTTGGTGGAAAGTTGTTTTTTGTACAATTTGTGTATATATGGTAGAAATGATATGAAATGCTTCCGAATGGTATTGTAATGACTTTAGTTAGTAATGAATGTGAATATGATGGCATTGATTTGGACGTGTGGAGTCGGAATGGAAGTTACGGTATTATGTTGGAAAGTTGGCTAGTTATGTCATGTTGTGTTTTGTTATGATTGTTGATGTTGTTGTTGGGTTGTTGTTTGTTGTTTTGAGCCGAGTTGAATCTCGGGGGTGTCATGTTTATAGGGGAAGTGCTGCCGAAATTTCGGTAGCCAAATAGAAACCAAAGATTGAAATGTCAGCTTGCATGAATAGTAACTGGTAAAGATGACCATTTGCAGATTTCGACGAAATGGGATTGGAGTTTCGACAAGCGTAACAAGCGCAAAAGGTATGTAAAGTTTGCCTATTTCTTCTCTTGGCACGTCTTAGGGTATTAGGCTCGACTTTGGTCCTTGGGGATATTCCTACTTCCCGGAATCTCGCGTTTGAATTTTCCCCTTTTTCCTTCGAAGATTGAACCCAACTAGATCATGAATAGCTAGAATGGTCTTAGACGTATAAAACTTGTCCAAATTCAATCCGACTACTCTAAAACATTTATTAATGATATTATGAGGTTCGATATGCATGTTTTATGTTCGCCACCTCGTTTGACCGAGGTGAGCCCACTATTTCCGACTTTATTCTTTTGTAAATACGATTCGTTTTCGAGCGGCTTTCAAGAAATGTTTTGATTACTAAACAAAAATCGTTTTAAACATTCTATCAAGCCCTATGAAATGTTTTGATATGTACTTCGACTCTGAAAGTTCTGTTGAGATAATCCGCCGTGATGTCCGAAAGGTACGTATTATGATTCAGTCCGATTTCATTGATTTGATTCGTTATTCGATATTCGTTATTCGATATGCTTCATTGAGTCTCTGGATATTTTTATTGCATTAGTTTCTCACTACTCCACTCGTGGATGCCTCAATGTTTCCCACACTGAGCCCGGGCCAGGATATGTTCTCAAGCGTATGTCTCTGCATTGTTCGCCGCGCCCGGTGTGGGGGGTGTATATACGTACATGGGTTGTGGTGTATGATGTGCCATGTACGCTTATTCGATATCCGATTATGTGATCCGATGTGGCCACTTGGTATGTTATGATTTGTTTCGGAGATATTCCCTACTCAAGTATGATGTGTTTTGGCGCGGGACGAAGGGAGCGCCTCTCGTTCGTTCACCGAGTCCCATAGCGGGGCCGGTTTTGCATATGTTTTCTCGTATGCATTACTTATGATTTTCTCGGTATGCATTTTGATTCCCTATGTATCTTATGCTTCCTCCGCACATTCTCGTTCGATTTTGATTTTATTTATTACGTTCTCTCGCTTTACATATTCGGACATTTTTCGTACCGACCCCTTTCTTCGGGGTCGCGTTTCGTGCCGCGCGGTACGTACGACCGATTTGTGGATCCGTTGCTTAGGTTATCTCGCTCACCGTTGGAGTGCTCCTTTGTCCGAGCCCGTATTTTGGTATAATATTTTTCTGCTACATATGTACGTATTTGTTTCGGGTACGGCGGGGCCCCGTCCCGTCATATGATTATGTTTTGTTCTCGTAGGGTCCGTAGACATGTGGTGTGGGTTCGTATATGTTCGTGAGATTTGCGTACGTTTAGAGTTATCTATGTTTTGTGACGGCCTTATCGGCCTTCGTGCGTCATGCCCACTTGGACCTTGTTAAATTATTATTTCGTTATTTTAATATTTTGCTAATTTAGGTTAAGGTACGTACGAGTGCCCAACTAGGGCACGTGTCGCGGCCTACGGAGTTGGGTCGTGACAAAAGTGGTATCATAGCGGTTAGGTCCTCGGAATGTCTACAGACCGTGTCTAGTAGAGTCCTGTTTATGGTGTGAAGCGCGCCACATTTATAAACAGGAGGCTACCGGGCATCTAGGAATTGTTGACCTTCTTTCTGTCTTAGATCGTGCGATAGAGCCAAGTCATAGGAAATAAAATTCCTTGCGCGAGCTTTACATACGGCGGAAAATGGCAAGTGGTGACGGAAAGGTCACACGGTAAGTTCGAATATATTTGTTCCGTTACCCGAAATAGAAGATCCCGAATGGCTAGAATGGGATACGAAGTCGTATATTCGTACGGTATTATGGGTATTTGCGGCGTACGTATTTTGAGTAATAAGAATTTGCAAAGGTGACTACCGAAGGTCAAGAAGGGTAAAATAGTAATTGTACAAGAAAGGACGTGTTGTGAATATGCCTCGGGATCCGTAAGGCCTCGATTAGCCTCGTATTATGTAATAAAGGTCGTGTGTGGAAATGGACGTGATTATGCCGACATTAAGGGACTAGAATCCGCCGAAGTTGCGAAGTTAAGCGTGCTCAGGGGAGGAGCAATTTTAGGATGGGTGACCCCCCTGGGAAGTAATTGAAAAATTTTGCAAACTTGGAATTTAAGGGGATAAATGGAAATTTGGGGTAACCTAAAGGAAACGGAAGTCTGTGAAGCGGATAGCACCCTTACAGAAGTCGCGCAGACCGGAGCAGATTAATGAGGAAAAAGGAAGAAAGCGCAATATCGCTTGGAAGTCAAGGTAAATTTAAGTAGCGATTGGAAATGTTTATAAGTAAAATGATAATGAGTGTGTGTATATATGTATGTGTATGACTTCTCCCCGGTGATTATGTTGGTCGAAAGACGAACCCTAACGACAAAAGGTTGCCACTAACGGAAGGCATTACGAAACGGAACATAAGAGGTGAAGAGAAAGAAAGTGCAGCATAGCCTCGGGATTTGTATAGGCTTGAACAACGTTGGAATTATTTTGTGGGATAGTCGATAAGGATCATATAGGTGTGTGAATGCGTACGATATTCTGCATGCAATTGTATCGGTAGGTAAGTAATTCCCAGCCACCGGTGCTACGGTGTGGGAAGCCGGCAATCGGACAAAGACATCGAAGTTCGAGTAACAAGGAAAGATATGGTACAGGTGTTGTAAGATAAGTTGCTACTCTTTTCACTATGGATTAAGGTTGGGAATTGAAGTATTGGAAGGAATTAAGGATAAGAAATATGATCAAGTAAAAACCTTTGGAGGAGCCGATAAGCGAAGTAGGAAACCATTATGTAAGAATGAGAGAAGCAAGTTTGCAATCAAGCGAGAAGTAAAACAAGACAAGGAAATTTCCGTAGGTCTCTAAAGTAGTAGTAAAAGTAGCCTGACCCTGATCGCGGTTCCGTATGCCATATTCCTGCGCCTCTAACTTCGATAAACTCTGCCTATTATACCCCGGTACTTCTGAATCTAATCATGTTTCTATCTGCTATACCTCTATACGTTCGACTCTGACGACAAACCCGTCTGACACATCTTTGTACGATTGACTCCGATCATGAATTTGTCCGATATACGATCGTCCGTCCGACCCCGACTACGAATCTGTCTGGTGAATATGCCTGTACGCCTGACTCTGGTTATGGGTCTGTTCGATACGCTTCTGTACGTTTGGCTCCGAATTTGAGTCTGCCTGATTCTGTCTGTTGTACTGTCGTGCTTCTGATTCCGGATATGACTCTGTCCGACGTCATTCGATCTTCCGATCCCGACGAAGATTCGGTTTGCCGTATACCCGATTTAAGGCCCCGAACCGCCCTAGTAAAGAGATGTCGAAGAATGACAGAAGAGGTGGAAAGATGAAGGCCCTTATAAATGCTTTAGTCAAGCTCAAGTATGTATATGGAAAGAAGGAAACCTCCCCGAATTATTATGAAGCCCCATAAGGTCAGTTGAACATTCGAGGACGAATGTTCTAAAGGGGGGGAGGATGTTACACCTCGCATTTTATGCGAATTCGGAAAAATTGGAAACAAGTCGGAATGGTAGGAATTAAGGTTTCAAATGGATTCTACTTAGTGTGCATGGGATGCAATTATTGATTTTGTTTGGCTATCGACGGAAAATATTGGAGAAGACTAAAAGGCGAAAAATTGGAATGTCGGAAAATGGTTTCATGAATCACCAAAAAATATGGGACTAAGTAATTGGGCTTGAAAAAAAAAAAAAAGAATAAGCAAAGCCCAAGTGGAGGCCCAACCGGCCATATAATGGAAAAAGAGAGAAAAAAAAGCCCATGAAAGGGGCTAAGTTTGCAAATTAAATAAGTAAGGGGCCATTCATTATTCTAGAAATTTCAAGAAAAGAAAACAAGAAAGAAGGAAAAACAAAGAGAACCATGGCCATTCGGCCATGGTCTTCAATTTTTGTCCCATGAGATTTTGTTTCCAAAAATTATTCTCTTGTTGAATTCCCACTAATTCAAGGTCCCTTAACAACTTGGTGTGATTGGTTTGGAAGAAAGAAGGCTTGTTTCTTCAAATGGACAATTTGTTCAAGTAAAGAAGATTGAAGAAAAAGGTAAGAATTCATTACCTCTAGTTATGTTTTGAAGGTTTGTTTGTGTTGTAGTATGTGTAAATGAGAAGAAAACATAGAAATATGGAAGTTTGCATGGTGGAAGAAAATGTAAGCATGTGGCCGAATGTTGTAGTATAGTTATGTTGAATTTTGTGTTGTATTTTGGTTGTGGTTATTGTGGAGTTTGTATTAGAAATGAAAGTTGAATAAAATGGGATGGAATTGGAATTTTGCCTCTTGGCCGTGTGGTGTGTGGCAATGGAATAGTAATGGATTTATTTTGTTTAATATGTTGATTGTGTTGTGGTGATTATTATGATGTAAATGAAGCAATTATGGGTTGAGTTGGTATGAAAACGGAATGTAGAAATTTATGTCGTATTTGTATGATTTTATGACATTATGGAAATTGAGATATTAAAGTGTGAATTATGATGATTGTTGATGAACTTAGAGGATAGGAATATGTTATGAATATCTATGTTAAAGATTGGAAGATTTGGATAAATTATGACTTTGGTGGAAAGTCTTTTTTGTACAATTTGTGTATATATGGTAGAAATGATATGAAATGCTTCCGAATGGTATTGTAATGACTTTAGTTAGTAATGAATGTGAATATGATGGCATTGATTTGGACGTGTGGAGTCGGAATGGAAGTTACGGTATTATGTTGGAAAGTTGGCTAGTTATGTCATGTTGTGTTTTGTTATGAGCGTTGATGTTGTTGTTGGGTTGTTGTTTGTTGTTTTGAGCCGAGTTGAATCTCGGGGATGTCATGTTTATAGGGGAAGTGCTTTGCCGAAATTTCGGTAGCCAAATAGAAACCAAAGATTGAAATGTTAGTTTGCATGAATAGTAACGGTAAAGATGACCATTTGCGGATTTCGACGAAATGGGATTGGAGTTTCGACAAGCGTAACAAGCGCAAAAGGTATGTAAAGTTTGCCTATTTCTTCTCTTGGCACGTCTTAGGGTATTAGGCTCGACTTTGGTCCTTGGGGATATTCCTACTTCCCGGAATCGCGTTTGAATTTTCCCCTTTTTCCTTCGAAGATTGAACCCAACTAGATCATGAATAGCTAGAATGGTCTTAGACGTATAAAACTTGTCCAAATTCAATCCGACTACTCTAAAACATTTATTAATGATATTATGAGGTTCGATATGCATGTTTTATGTTCGCCACCTCGTTTGACCGAGGTGAGCCCACTATTTCCGACTTTATTCTTTTGTAAATACGATTCGTTTTCGAGCGGCTTTCAAGAAATGTTTTGATTACTAAACAAAAATCGTTTTAAACATTCTATCAAGCCCTATGAAATGTTTTGATATGTACTTCGACTCTGAAAGTTCTGTTGAGATAATCCGCCGTGATGTCCGAAAGGTACGTATTATGATTCAAATTCCGATTTCATTGATTTGATTCGTTATTCGATATTCGTTATTCGATATGCTTCATTGAGTCTCCGGATATTTTTATTGCATTAGTTTCTCACTACTCCACTCGTGGATGCCTCAATGTTTCCCACACCGAGCCCGGGCCAGATATGTTCTCAAGCGTATGTCTCGCATTGTTCGCCGCGCCCCGGTGTGAGGGGGGGTGTATATACGTACATGGGTTGTGGTGTATGATGTGCCATGTACGCTTATTCGATATCCGATTATGTGATCCGATGTGGCCACTTGGTATGTTATGATTTGTTTCGGAGATATTCCCTACTCGAAGTATGATGTGTTTTGGCGCGGGACGAAGGGAGCGCCTCTCGTTCGTTCACCGAGTCCCATAGCGGGCCGGCTTTGCATATGTTTTCTCGCATGCATTACTTATGATTTTCTGGTATGCACTTTTGATTCCCTATGTATCTTATGCTTCCTCCGCACATTCTCGTTCGATTTTGATTTTATTTATTACGTTCTCTCGCTTTACATATTCGGACATTTTTCGTACCGACCCCTTTCTTCGGGGGGCGCGTTTCGTGCCGCGCGTACGTACGACCGATTTGTGGATCCGTTGCTTAGGTTATCTCGCTCACCGTTGAGTGCTCCTTTGTCCGAGCCCGTATTTTGGTATAATATTTTTTTCGCTACATTATGTACGTATTTGTTTCGGGTACGACGGGGCCCTGTCCCGTCATATGATTATGCTTTGGTTCTGTAGAGGTCTGTAGACATGTGGCGTGGGTTTTGTATACGTTTTGTGAGGTTTGCGTACGTTTAGAGTTATCTATGTTTTGTGACGGCCTTATCGGCCTTCGTGCGTCATGCCCACTCGATTTGTTAAATTATTATTTCTGTTTATTTGTAATATTTTGCTAATTTAGGTTAAGGTACGTATGAGTGTCCAACTAGGGCACGTGTCTATTCGAACGCACAAGACGCGGGATATAACATAGAATCTGCCAAAATTCGGGTAGCATCTCCCCTGTTTATATCCCTAGACTGAAATCTCGATTCAACAATCAACGACGACAACACAATACCAACATCAATCATAATATTCTCAGTACCAAAATATTCCATAAACATCCCACATGGGGTTTATCCCATATTTCCACCAACAAAATTATTATACGGCTATTTGACAGTTCTATTTCCGTAAATAACCGAAGATTAACACTAATAATAAGAGATTTATACCTTAATCTCGCTAGAAGCGCAATATCCTCAAGAGCTACTTTTAATCCAAGCCAAAATCCACCACCAAACGATCCTATAATCACAACTATGATGTACCCGAGCCTCGATTAATGCTCCGCTACTCAAAAGCACTCCAATTCCTCCCTTTTTGTGACACAAATACCCCTATCTATGTGGTGAGCATTTTGGAAATTATTTTAGGGCAAAAATGAGGGTCTTGGTCCTTATATAGGGTGTGGAAGTCGGTGGAAACCGACTTAATAATTGACCCTCGCGAACGCGAGGTCCTGTCACGAACGCGATGGTCTGGAATTTCCATAGGTCTCGCGAACGCGAGGCTATCTCGCGAATGCAAAGGGCAATTCTGCCTAGTTCGCCAAATTTTTCATCTCGACCAGTTCACTTCCGATCCTTCTGATACTTCACATCCATGGTCTTCAACTCTTATAACCATAAAATAGGCTCATATACTCTCATATATCCTGGAAAGTATTCTAGTATACAAAATTACGCTGCTAGCTCCTAACGAGTCTTAACGTACAAAACTACGAGGTGTAACAGAAGCCTTCGCCGTGAAAAGATGATGGAAATTTAGAACGTCTCAATCTCTTTGGAGGGATTTCCTTATGCCAAGTATTGTAACAGAATCCATCCGGCTAAGAAGAAGTGGGCCAAAAGACAATCTCATAATTGGAAAAAGCTTCTTGAGGTTAGGGATTAAATCGAGAAGGAAATTCTTTTGAAAAGTAATGATGAGAACATAAATTTTTTGTGGGATAACTGGTTGGGACATGGTTCTTTGGCTAATATCCGTGAGACTCTACTAGACATGCTCTTGTATTAAATATCAGGTAATCTAGGGCTCTGATACCAACTTGTCACGACCCATTTTGCTTAGGACGTGCGGGTACTTACCTTTCCGTCTGGGTAAGCGAACTCTGAACTCAACAATGAATAAATACACGAAAGAATGAATTTAAAACAGCGAAATAGAACAAAATACGTAAGTCTCACGATATATCTATATATAAGTAGTAGAAAGTGCGGAAGACAATAAACACCCCTAGGGTCTAGTCTGACTAATACATGAGCATCTAAGGAGAATAATACAGACTGGAATACTAGTACATAAAAATAGGACATATAATAGTATATGTCTCTGAAATAAAAATAGGACATATAATAGGAAGTCTTCAAGGTCAGCGGGAGCCATGCTCACCCTGGAAACTCGAGAGAAGCTGACGTGTCGATCAACCACAGGTCACGGAAGTGGATCCGACCTAGTACTCTGTATTCATAAAAGAATGTAGCAAGTGCAGGTCAGTACAAACAACAGTACTGGTAGGCATCATCGGCTGACTTAGCATAGTTAAAACAATTCAGATAATAAAGCAGATAAACAAGTAAACAAATCAAGCATAAGACAATATAAGACAGAAACCGAGTATCTGTCATCGCCTATGCAAAGCATCTAAACCCAATTATGTCTAGTATGAATATATCCGACGCAATCCAATCATCACAATCCCATCATCAAGCATATCAATCAAGTCATAATGCAATGCAGTGCAATAATGGTATGAATGCAATGCAATGCCATGCAAATAAGGTGTCCACATGTGCTCCAGACGAAAATATCGACATCTCGATAGCACAACCCAGCGTGACTTGCAAAGTCTAAGTGCCACTTATCCCGAATCTTTGCCCAAAAGACAGACGGGACCCTGAATCTTTGCCCACGGGGGAATTCTCATCAGCACCACCCTGAGGGACCGCGAAGTCCATGCACTAACAATGATTTTGGGATATCATCAGAATCGGGCATGATATAATGATGCCAGAATAGATCATCGAACATCGGTCATCTCATAATCACTCAAGTAAAAGAGTCTGTCAAATATCAGTTTCACACAATCAATGATTCCGAAATTGAACCTCGGACAACGGCCTCCTCAAAATCACTCAAGTAAAAGAGTTTATCAAATATCAGTTTCATACAATCAACGATTCCATAATTGATCCTCAGACATCTACCTTCTCACAATTATTCAAGTAAAGAGTTCATTAAAATATCGCTTTCACCCATCAACTATACCGGATCAACACCGGTATCGGCCATGCATCATGAATGACTGAGAATGTTTGCAATGCGTATATCAACATCAACAATCAAGTTTGATATCATAAGTACCAACGATGGGGTACGCCAACAACGTATCATATCACAATACCAACAGTGGTATGCCAATAATATATCATATCACAATACCAACAGTGGTATGCCAACAACATATCATATCACAATACCAACAGTGGTATGCCAACAACATATCAAAGTACAAATACCAACAATAGGTATGTCAATTCTATCCCAATCAAAATGATAAAATCTGATTCAACATCTGCCAACTACTCATGGCATCAAACTAACACAAAAGAACAATCAAAGTACACATAACGGGGTGGCTAGTCCCAACACACATCAGGGCACAACCTAAGGTAATATCTAGCTCGACTTCATACCCGAAGGTTCACATGCTGTCTCCGACATTATAATCTAAACATGTGCTTCACTATACTAAGTCTCACCAAAGGTAAATTGTAACCTACTTGGATTGCCAAACCGCAACACCAACAACTCACTCCTTTGTCTTTCCCTTCCGCGCCGAACCTCGCATCTCAAGTAGTCTAAGCATGATCGACTCTATATTAGAAATCATGAAGAATGATACTAATATTGCTATTATTTCAATTCTAACCCTAGAAATTGGGAAAAATTTGCCCCCAAGGGAAAACGGGAAATTTTGGGATAAAATATCAAATTAAATACTAGGTGATCATAACACAACCACTAGTTGTTGATTTAACTTAAGGATTAGCCTAATTTCTAATTTCAAGCAAAAACCCCCAAATTGGGTATAAACCCTAAGTCTCTAAATCTAAAATTCAACTCTAAAAGTGGAAGATATAAGCTTAATAAGCTTAGATTAGTCAATATCTAACATAAACATCACCAATTTATCATTAATAATCCTAGGGATAATGTTCTCCCAAACCGTCTTCGAACTCCCATCATCATGGTTTTATTAAGGGAAAAGGGGAATCTAACATAATAATAGATTAAAGGAAGAATGAAGAAATGGGAAAGATTTACCTCCAAGATTCTCCTTAAAATATCCCTAAGAACAGTTTCTTGAAGCTCAAATATGTAAATGGGACATAATGGGGGTCGAAATGCTTTTAACACTTTATTAATCTCACTAACCGCCCGTCACCCTTGAGGGCATCGGGACCGCCTAGCGCTACCGCTTCGGCCGCACGACTACTTTAGCAGAGAGGCCAAATCCTCTTCATCGCTTCGGCGGCGGGGCTACGCGCTCCGGGGCGGTGCCGGCCGTGGTGGCCGGTGTCGCTAAAGCGGGCACCAGACACCAGAAACTTAACCCAAGTTTTCATCTTTCGATCCGATTTTTTGACTAATTCCCGAGGCCATCTGCTCGCATACCAAACACCTAGTCCCACATAAAAACACGCTATGAATGCGCCTATGGACTTGGAATTTCCAAAGGAGGTCTCGTTGATCAAGTCAACCCCCGATGCCTTAATCCACAAATTCCCAACCCAAGTCCCGAAATGCATCCAAGTGCATCAGGAACCGAACCAAATACACACACAAGTTATAAACGACCATTCGTACCTCTCAAAATTGACAAAATTTTGACAAAGGTTCATTTTTCCAAAAGTCAACTTTGGGTCAACCATTTTTTCACTCTAAGCCTATATCTTCACAAAAGTTGCCCGAATCCGAATCTGTTACACCTCTCACTTTCATAGCATGAGCACGCCACATATTTCAATGTATCAATGGAGTATCGGAGAGGTCCTACGAATTTTTGAAAGGTACAAGCCATGGAAAGTACGTAACAATGAAGTAAAGGATGAATTATGATCTAGTAAGTCATAACCGGGAAGGACAACCTTGGAACCAAAGAACATGACTATTATCAAGTATAATTAATGATAAATATCATTTATAGAGAGTCTCGAAAGATTCCGGGACCAAGCAAATCGAAGAAAATAAGTTTGTCGAAAATTTGGCAGAAATTTTGGGTCAACTTTAGAGAAGTATATCTCCTAGTATATCCGGAGTTTCGAGGTGTTTCAAGAGCCTAAAATGACGTTCGTCAAGTGTAATTTTCAATGCAATAAACCATCCATCAAGTTTACATCGAGTAGGGAGTTATGGGCATTTCAAGATAAG
>NW_026713692.1:0-26915 GCF_029784015.1 Lycium ferocissimum | reverse complement strand
ATCTTGTTTCCCCCTTCATTTCAAAATTTACTCCTTATATTGCCGATCGTATTAGGGTGAAACCCGAGCTAATCAACTCTTTCAAAGTGTCTACACCCGTCGGTGACCCAAAGGATAGCTAGCCGGGTATATAGAAATTGTGTGATAAGTGAGTGCAACCTATATGTCTGATCTTTCCCTGTGAGTGAATCATGTATATAATTACTATGCATCTGAACTTCCTCTGGGCTGATGATATGCATAAATACTGTGTGTGCATGCATGAGGTCATACATATATATATATATATACATATATATATATATGCATATATGCGTATATAATGCCTGTCAAGCCACTGTGGGCATCCCATCGTATCGTATCGGCCGGCATCATCATCACCATCATCATCGTATCTGAATCATCATACGACCAGCTGATCAGGTGGTAGTGCGTATATAACGTCTTGGCCACCTTCCCCCATGCCCTCTCTCTCTCTCTCTCTCTCTATATATATATATATGCAATGCAAAAACATGATAGAGTATAAGTAACTCTAGAGACCATACTGAATCTAAAGAAAGACTTTCTGAAGATAACATTATGGAATATGAATAAAAAGGATCATACCTAACTCTAAGAATAGAGACATTATGGATTAACGTTACGTATTCTTTTGGTTCACAAGGATCATGCCAAAAAGAAAGAAAGGGATAGCCTTGACATACCTTGTCGTCTCCTTAACTACTTATTGCCTATTCTCCCGAGCTCGCAAATCTAAATTCAAAATGATTCATACTAAGATTAAGTCGTTGAAACGCTTATAAGATCAAACTAATCTATTAGGTAAGCTAACGAAATTTGGACTGCATTTCCCTTGCATTACCTACTTCCATCAAACTCCAAAACAACTCCCAAATATCATTAACAACATCCACAATACCATATCCAAGAGATTATATTCAAACTAAACTCAAATCCATCCAAAACTTCCTTACAAATTCAACCCATAGCCAATAATTTCAACATAACATCTTATAACCTTTCTACCATGATTCTCTTCATGTTTAAGGTTTGCTAAATCCTCAAACAACTCAACATAAGAAACAAGATGAAGAACATACCTTATATTTGAAGAACTTCAACTTTTACTACTTTTTTAAGACCACATTCTTCACACTCCAAGTAGAGCAAAGAACAATCAATTTCTAGGAATTAGTTAAGGACTTTTATGGCTTGATCTCTTCTTGATTTGATTTGAGATGTTTATCGGTGTTTTTGGATGTTTGAAGGAGATTAGAAGGTCACTAGGGTTTTGTTTTGATGAAAAATATGACCCCAAGTCGTGGGAAAATCATTTTATAGGCCCAAACAAAATGTCCACCGACTTAAAAGCTTCTGGAATTTTCAGGCAAAAAGTGCGGCCGTATTTTTAAGTACGGATCTTCGTACCTTGACTCCCGTACTCGGTAGAGGCCAAATTCCATCTTTCTAGAAAATTTGGGTGAAGAAGCGGGCCATACTTTCATCCCGTACTTCGAAATTGTGATTTTTCAGTTGCATTGGAAAGAAGACTCGCTGAACTTGAATTTACATAGGTTATAGTTTCCATAACTCCTCATATTCTAGGAGATATGCCTCTCTCAAGTTGGACTAAAAATCCTGTCCAAAATTCTACCAAGTTTTCCCAAATTTTCAACAAACTTAATTTCTTCGATTCACTTGATCCCGAAACCTTTAGACACTTGTATAGAACTTGTTAGAAGTCCTCCTCAATCTTATAAGGGTTCCATGACCTCTCCGGGCTTATGTTAGTTTGCTTACGATGCAACAACACGAAAATTTTCGATGTGTAACATCCTTCCCCCCTTAGGAACATTCGTCAACTCTTAGGGGTCTTTTTAAAAATTTCGGCAAAGTTTTCCCTGTAATTGTACCACTACCAACCTATCACAACAACCCACAATATACAACGCCACACAGGACCACCACAAGCAATAACAATAATGGCCTCACACGACCAGTAATCATAAAGAATGAAGCGATACACCCCTGAAAACAAGGGTGTCTCTGTCTAGACCTCCTCTAGAAGCGAAAATAAATGCGGGTACTTGGATCTCATATCTTCCTCAGCTTCCCAAGTCTTCTTCTCAACATTCTTATTTCTCCAGAGAACTTTAATTGAAGCTACATCCTTATTCCTCAATTTTCGAACCTGTCTATCTATAATGGCAATGGGAACCTCTTCATACGTTAGTTGCTCAGTAACCTGAACATCATCAATGGGCACGACTCTCGAAGGGTCTCCAATGCACTTACGAAGCATCGATACATGGAAGACCGGATGAACCGACTCCAAGTCTGAAGGTAGATCTAACTCATAGGCCACTTGGCCCACTCTATGTACAATCCTGTAAGGCCCAATATACCGTGGACTAAGCTTGCCTTTCTTACCAAACCTCATAATGCCTTTCATAGGTGATACCTTCAAGAATACCCAGTCATTAACTTGGAATTCTAAGTCTCGTCGGTGATTATCTGCATAAAACTTCTGACGACTCTGAGCTGTCAACAATCAATCCTGGTTAAGCTTGAATTTTTCCATTGCATGCTGAATCAGATCTGGCCCTACTAACTTAGTCTCCCCCACTTCGAACCATCCAATAGGTGACCTGCACTTCTGCCCCCTATAAAGCTTCATATGGGGCCATCTGGATACCGGAGTGATAACTGTTATTGTACGCGAACTCAATAAGCGACAAGTGATGATCCCAACTACCTCCAAAGTCTATCACACATGCCCGTAACATATCCTGAAGGGTCTGAATAGCACTCTTAGCCTGCCCGTCTGTCTGGGGGTTGCTTCTTCACTTTGTTCGTTTCTTGCTGCCTCAAATTTCATGTTTACAACAAGCTTAATAAATTGAATCATCACCTAATATTTGTATAATTAGATCATCATTGCGTAATCATGCCTTTATTTCTTCTTGAATTTAATTTCATCGAAAGCTCAACAACTCTTTTTTGAAACTATACACTTTACATCCAATTTTTATCCCAAATCTCTTCATCTCCATACCGATTTTTTACGTACATATTAGAAATATAATATTAAGCACAAACTAATAAATTTTATAAACAGCGACTGAAAATACTACAAATGTGAGGGAAACAGTGACTAAACAATGCATTTTAGGCCGGACATCAATGGTCCTAAAATTTATAATTTTTGTTAAACGTGTTACATTAACTAAAAAATTGATACAGTATAATAACCGGCTGAACCAAACCATTGACGCCTAATTATATATGTAAGTGTATACATACTTTAACTTTTATTTTTGTAGCTCAATCGTAAGGTTTGAAGATACACACGAAAGTAAAATTAAAACTTATTGTTTTTGGATACAAACTTTTGGATATAGAATTTATTATTTTTGGATACACGAGCAAACATATGAGCCTATATGACTAATTGCATTAACAAATATGCACGACAAACTTTTGATGAAACTTATGGAGAAATAAACTTGCTTTTAATTAGTTTTAATCTAGAAAAGACAAAAATTTCAATTAAAGTAGGAAAATACTTAATTTCTTCCGCTATTTCCAATGATGTAGAATTCAAAATTTGTGTATTTTCTTGTATGTTTCATGAGCCACCGTTACCTGCCGATCTCTTGTCTACACAATGAAACTTTATCACTCTCTCCCTTTCTCTATAAATTGTTAAATTTAAATGCTCACCTAGTCATATAGAATCAAGAAAGATATAGATCAAAGATATGGCTAAGTCTTTTCAGTATGCTGCCTTACTTGCTCTCTTCTTTTTCTTCCTCATTGCATCAACTGGTGAGTTGCCGACAAACTATAAATTCTACCTAATACTATATCGGTTCTAACATTTTTCACTTTTAAATATAAGGGATATTAAGGTTAAATTCTTTATATATAAAAAAAATGTGTCATTTTTTTAAAAACAGATTATTAAAGAAAGAGCGACATATGAAAAAAAAACACAACAAGGACTACATCTTTGTAATATTATCGTAAACTTCGGAGTTGACTTTCTTTTTTCCGCACATATGCAAGTAGCAGAATCAATTGGCTGTGAAAAGAAGAGCACGACATGGTCCGGGGCTTGCCTTGATTCTGATGGATGTAACAACCAATGCATCAATTGGGAGCATGCTGTTCATGGAGCTTGTCACTTTGATTGGGGTAGCGCTTGCTTCTGCTACTTCTGCTGATCAATAATCATCATATTTCGTCATCGTGATTAAGGCTATGTATTGAAGAAATAAAAGATATATGCAGTTTGTAATAATGTTGAAGATTTATAAGACATATGAGCATAATAATTCTACAAGAATTATAAATTATTCTGGTTTATGATTTGTCCCTAATAATATCAACACCTATATTTCAATATCTTTGTGATTTTCCTGCATAATCCGGATTGTCTTTCCTTGTTATTCTCTGATTTGACTGGACATGGTCTTCATGTGTTTTTCTATGTTTCATTTTAAAAATTGCGAGAGTTAACAGTATTTTCTTCTTCTGGACATTGTGGGGAATTGTTAGGTTACATGTAATTTTAAATAACAACCTTTAAGAGAATATTAACTTTTCTCTTTATTTTTTCTATACATTTCCCTAATAATAAAGTCGCATGCTTTCCCCAGACCTATGATAATTAAAGAGTAATCACTTATCTGCAATGGCTTATACTTTTTGTATGTTAGGAAGTTATAGCTATAAGAAAATATTTATTCGTTTTTTAGAAGCATATTTTAAGGTTGTAATCTGGAGTAAACATTGGTTTAAGGGGTAAAGGGAAATGTTGGAGTGATTGTTGGGAAATGCTTTGGGTTATGTTATTGATTGCAAACATTGTAAACCGAATTTGAGCTCATAATTTTCGTAAAGTTTAGAGTTAAATCCAATTGAGGTAGTGCGCGGAAATGTGAGAGGTTGGCCATGGACGGTTTCCGGAGAAGTAGAGGTAGGCCGAAGATGCATTGAAGAGAGGTGATTAGACACGACATGACGACGTTCCAGCTTACCGAGGACATGACCTTAGATCGGAGGTTATGAAGAACACAAATTAAGGTAGAAGGTTAGTAGGTACTTGAGTGTTGTCCCGTTTATCCCTGCATACTAGTAGTTATAGCATTACTCGTATAGTTTATTGTCCTTAGTTTCCTGCTATTATCTGTTGTTTCTTCTACTTCTATTATCGCATTAATTTTGGTAGTTACTGCTCTTTTTTTCAGACTGCACTATCGTGCTTTTATAGTATTTGGCCATCGTTTATTCGCTTCAATTATTTCTTTTTTCGTACTGATTTGAATTGTTTGTCCTTATGCCGAGGGTCTACCGCAAACTGTCACACCTCATAGTCGTGTACGTGAAATCTATTGGGCAGTAGTTAGTTAAGTCTAGACGTGGCGCATTCATCTCATGGTTACGAGGGTTTGAGTTCATATAATAATCTATGAAGACTCGGGACCAAGCAAATCAAGGAAATTAAGTTTGTCGAAAAATTTGAAACAGGATTTTGAGTCAACTTTGGAGGGGCATATCTCCAGGTGTATTAGGAGTTTTAAGGTGTTTCAAAATCCTAAAATGAAGTTCGTCAAGTCTAGGTTATAATGCAATAAACCGCTCGTCGATAGGATATCGGAGTAGAGAATTATAGACGTTACAAACTGAGCTGATAAAGCAGAAACAGAATCGCCTACAAGATCAAGCACAGATGTCAGTAGCTACGGTGCCGCCAAACCCCCTATATAAAGGGTTAAAACCTCATTTTTTTCATCCAAAACTCTCCAAAAATTTCCAGAAAATTCATCTCCAAATAGGCCCTCAAATATTTCATAAAAGTGAGGTCTTGAGCAAAATTCAAGCTGCGGAGTACTAATCGAAGACCGGACAACTTGTAGTCGCGATTATCATATCGTTTTGTGTTAGAGTTTGCTTGGGAACAAGTGATTATTGAAGATCTTTCCAGTTTAGTAAATATAAGGTATGAATCCCTGAATTTCTTCCTTTATTAACCTTGATCAAGGAATAGTTGTAAGAATAAAAGTCATAGTTTGTTGTGTTGAGGTTGTTGGCTTGTGGATGAAGTTTGAAGAGAAATTTGTATGAAAAATATATATAATTGTCTTGTGGAATGTTGAGGATGTTGTTGTTAATGTTGTTGGTATTGTTTGGAAGTTGTTTTAGCATTTGGAGGAAGTCGACGATATAGGGGAGGTGCTGCCCAAATTTTCGTAACCTAAATTTAGTCTTCCATAATTAGTACTTATGAGTTGATGGAAAGGCGATGAAAATATGATTAATGATATATTTCTTGATATATATATATAGTCTCGGGTGAAGGGCAAGCCTCGTATAAGGAATTCTTTAAGTAGTGGCTCGACGGATAAGGTATGTAAGGTCTTTGTTTCCCTCTTCCCTTGGCACGAATCCAGTTAGAACATAAACACGAGCGTTCCATAACAAATCCACTCCATTCCCATGTTTTGTATTTCAAATCTTAAGGACTTGTTATTTTATTGATTCTTAAAATATTATTTTACTTATCATCATCGATTACTTCTTTGGACTCGATACGAATTCCATAAGCTATTCGGAGGCTACCGACCTTATGTCACTCCGAAAGGCCAAGGTCAGATCATTGACTTCTCATACATGGTATATACATATAAATAAATGTATTTCACTATTTTACTACACCGTGCCGTGCTATAGTCGGCCGGGCATGGCGCGTAGATGCACACACCACTGCAGTGGGCATGTTATGATGTTGCCCCGGACGCGGGAGGCCCGGACGCGGGAGGCCCGGACGCGGGCTAATGATGATAACACCGA
The DNA here is from genome assembly GCF_029784015.1 of Lycium ferocissimum. Lineage (NCBI taxonomy): Eukaryota > Viridiplantae > Streptophyta > Magnoliopsida > Solanales > Solanaceae > Lycium > Lycium ferocissimum. The sequence continues at coordinate 20,057 of NW_026713692.1, read as the reverse complement.
GCCTTAATGGCCGGGCATGATTTTACATATATGACACCGAGCCTTACGGCCGGGCATGGATACTATCTATTACATACAGATATACATATATATACATATATATGAGCATACAAATGATTTTATCATGCATTGCATTTTGTGCCATTTCCAGATGTTCGGTTTTCTTTTGCCTATATTAATGTCACATTTTATCTTAATTATGTTGTTCCCTCTGCTGCCTTACATACTCAGTACTTTTATCCGTACTGACGTCCCATTGCACGGGACGCTGCATTTCGTGTCAGCAGACTCGACGAGCATCGAGGAGCAACCTCGAGGGACTCTCCGTATCCGGCGGTGTTAGCAAGTGCCACTACTACGGGCTTACTTTTTACTTTTGGGTACTACGTTAGTTTAATATATGTATATAAGTATGCTCTTAGAGGCTCATGGACATTGTGGGATATGTAATTATTACGTGTGGCCTTGTCGGCCTTGTTTTGGCTTCTGATATGTTTCGATAGCCTCGTCGCTTTATGATATACTTTATGTGTAGCGACCTTCTGGCACTTACGTACACATGTGTGTTGAATTATTAAGTATTTTTCTATGTTGCCTTTCCTTTCCGCGAGCAAATATTCTTTGAGTTCGGCACGTGAAGTCCAAGTAACGGTTAAGTCGGTGACTTCGGCCACGGATCGGGAGCCTGTCATACTTTCATCGGGGGTGTGACACAAACAACTCCGCCACTTACAGTGGTGGTTAAGGTTTATGACACTCTACCCTACCGTACCCCACTTTGTATACTTTCATTGGGTATGTTGTTGTTGTTATCTTTTCATGTCACATTCTTTTTAAGAGAGTGTTTTTCATCACTTTGAAGCACGGTGCAAAATTTAAAAATTCAACAAATGAGACAAGGCAAAAATACGACTACTAAACGAAAGGCTACAGGCTCAAAGGGTTAACTAGTGGTAACAATATTTGAACATGCTAAAATTTGCAACACAAATAAAAAAAAGTCAATTATCATTTTCTAAACAGAGAAACACTTATATTATCGCTTCAATAACATACCGAGCAAGTTCTAAAGTAAGATGCAAAACATGGAATATATGCAAAAAATCCTCATCTCACATGGCACAAGTTTCAATCAAGATGGATCCATTTTACTCTAAGATTGATGGGCTCATCGCGAACTACAAAATACAAATGAGCTATATACAGAGTCACTATCATGGGCCTACGTGTCAGAAAACTTGCTATTTTATTAATTGCTCAAGCACTCACAGGAAAGTATAACTCAAGCTCAGGCCTAAATATGATGGCATCAAACAAGTCACAAGATTTTCCTTCTCTCTTTTAACTACTCCTACAAAGACAAAAAAATAAAAATAAAAATAAATCTAATCCTAAAAAAATTAAAATTACCCGATTCAAGTTACATCCCTAAAAAGAACTGATGCACGGAAAAAAAAATGGATTATTAATTACTACGAAGGTACGAACAAAGAGTATCTCCCTACCCCACACTTAAATCAGGTATTGCCCTCACTGCAAGCTACGCATACAAGAGGGTAAAGAAAACTCCGTGGAAGGCCAAAGGCCGAAGTATTAGCAACTCATGGGGTACTCAGTAGGGGTGTACATGGACCGGGTTGGTTCGGATTTTTTAAACGCCAAACAAAACCAATTGCGTCGGGTTTTTAAATTTATACACCAAACCAAACCAATAAAATTCGGGTTTTTCAACCTCGAGTTTTCTTGGGTTATTAGGTTTTCTCGGGTTTTTCGGTTTTTTTTTTCCGGAATAGTCTTGATACAAAACATATAACTTTTTTACTTCAAATATTTCTTTAGTTCTAGTAAGATACAACTATATAATTAAGGTGTTTTTAAGAAAATAACACAAAATGTGAGAAGAGTGATGACATTGTATTAAAATATTCAACAAAAGCTAATAAATTCGGTCAAAATAAATATTGCTAATTAACAAGCCATAAAGAAAATGACCATAATCTAAAAATACTAAGTCATGCTAAAATAAGTAGGGCTAATAAGTATTAATTACATGACAAAGAAATAAAACTTAAGTTATGTTTTTTCACTCTCTAAATAAATTATAAAATCGAAGAATAGATATCCAACATTATTGTCATTCCTAGTAATAAATTGAATTTCTTTTGTTAGCATTAGTGTTGAGTTAGTTTTGGTTTAAACTTTATTTGAGTTGGACTTTATTTGAGTTACTAACATCCATAGGATATAAAACTTATTGACATTCAAAACTCGAAGTTCAAGCTTGAATAATATGATAATAGTTAAAGAACTACGAAAAAATTTAAGAAATATTTATAAATTACATTACAAATAAATATTTTTATGTATAAAATATTTTAAAATTTGAATACATGTAATGTCGGGTTGGTTTGGTTCGGTTTGACTTTTTTTTAGCTAAAACCAAACCAAACCAATTATGGTCGGGTTTTTTTTTTCAACACCAAACCAAGTCAAACCAAACCACTAGTCGGGTTTTTTTTATCGGTTTGACTCGGTTTATCGATTTGGTGCGGTTTGTCGGTTTACTTTGTACACCCCTAGTACTCAGACTTCTCCTTACAAGGCATGGTTCTTTATGGGGCAACTCACGAAGTTTCAACTCTCTGGCTTGCTTTTGCATGCTTTCAAAGACTTTGCTTCCATGCTCATACTCTTACAAATAAACATAATTAAAAATAACGAAAGCGATATAATTGCGTTGCGTCCTACAAAGCGCATGATTTTACATCGTGGCACGACTTGAACCATGTTTTCCCTCCACTTCGAACTTATGAATTGGAACCCCAGTTTTGATTCCACTCTATGATTATAGTCTTGTGGAGGTAAAAGTTTTTGCGAGCCAAAACCAACTAATTCCTTATGCACTTTTTGGCTTTCAATCAAGGAGTGACACCTTGTCTAGAAGGCCTCGAAAATTTCAGAAAATAATTAGGCTCATCTACCTCTTCCCTAGACTTCTTTGGTGATATCTCATTGTTCCTCTAAAACTCAAGGTCGAGAAGTGATTGGAATAAGGTCTAATTCTCTTCAATCCAAAAATCTCATGATTTTCGACCTCCTCGCTCATTCTAAGTCAGAGTCTACCAGATTTGTATTTCCATGTAATTTGCTTGACTCTATATTTACCTCATCACTAATGACATTAATATCTATCCTTGACTATGATGAATGGCTATCAACGCTTGGCTTCCCCTCTTGAAATATGGCAAACTCATGTTTTAAGCTATTGTCCCAAATTTCCTCCGTGACTCCCTAAAATGCGCTACTTTCTTCTACTAGGCAACTCATCATATGATTAAATTTTTCAACATGAACTTTTTGCACATCATCCACTTCAATATTGCTCTTATCAACATCACAAACAAAAGTAGAACTATCATAATATGGGCTCAGGGAAGGGTAAGACATATAATGGAAACAATGATAATGTGGTTGGAGTTCTCCACAATATACACTAGAAAGCTCAAGAGTAGAATTTCCAACATCCAAATAATAATTGTTCCGCCATGCCATATTTCTCAAGGAAGCAATTAAAATAAAATAAAAAAACCAAATACAAAAAATGTTCAAACTTAAAACCTAATCTTTACTTCCCCGGTATTAGCGCCCTGTAGTTCATAAAAAGAATAAGTGGTCGCTGCAAATATAATCCAATTTTCAAATCTAAAATCGAATTTTGTAAGTTATGAAAGATTAAGGTCTTATTTCTAACTACGTAACTAACAAAAATTAAAGCAGTAAAGTTATAAACTAAAGAAGACAAAGTTAGAAACAAGATTAAGGAGGCCTAGAGTTATGATTTCCCCAATTATCAGAATCCTTCTCGCAACATTCTCTATAATCTCGCCGATTTATTCTCTTTGTGAGCACTTAACTTACCACAATTATCTCTCAATCAATTGTTGTAATTTTCTATAGTTTTATTCTCTCGACTAACCTAGCTAGCAATTTCCCAATCAGCTCACTATGACCATAAAAGATTGTTATATCTAAACCCTCTTTTAAACCTATAGTATTGATCTATCATATACCAAGGAGTCATGACATTGTTCAACGACAACCTAAATATGCATTGTCTCTCGAGCAACACATAATAAACAAGCACAATAAATTGATGGCCATTCAATCAACTGAAATAAGCGCATAGTTGAACAAGCGAAAAAATTTAACGGCTTAGTTATATAAAAACGTAACAAGAATTCATCCTACAAAAGGTTCCATCAAACCTCTAGATAGAAAATTACTTATTCATAAAAGTATGTGAAAACACAATACTAATATTCCTAACCAACACTGAAAAACAGAAATAAGAAAGGAAAAAGTCGTTGCTGAATCTTTTGCCTTGCTTCACGGCAGCTTCTCGCACTACGGTAGGATGAATTCCTCTTCAAAAATGTGTTTTAGGATTGTTTATACGTGTAGGACGCGTATTAAGTCAATCTAAAATCAAGTTGGTAAAAATTCCAGCCCATTGACGCTATTTGTAACAAATCAAATTACACGATATGTATTATAATCATTGGAAACACAAGTTACAGGCGAGAAGTGGAAACAACAACCAAATAATGACTACAATCCTTAAAAGGAACGAAAGCACAAAGATAGAAGAATGGGAATGAGATGTTTTGACTCGAGAGAGAGGGATGAGAGGAAGAGACGGTTTTCTCAACAATACGCATAACCTCTCTGTCTAACTCCTCGTCCTTTTTTTAACTAGTTGCCAAATGGGCCTGGATCCCAAATCAATCTTTGTGAAAGCCTTCCGGTCCTATTGTTTCTTAGTGGCCCAACAACTATTTGTGTGAAATCCCTACACACCTTGGGCCCGGGCTGATTCATAACAATACTTCCGCCCTCAATAAGAACCTTGTCCTCAAGGTTCGAGTCAAGAAGTCTCACAAATAATGTTATAAATGAACTAGTGGTAGCTATATCGACTTCCACGAGGGCAAGGGCCACTGGTTGGCATGTCCATTTGCATATCAGAAAGAAGCCAGCAGTCCAATATTTGCTAGCAACAAAAAAGTGTATAACGATTTTCACAGTAGGGACTCCAATTATTCTTAGAAACATAGTTTTATCCTGTAGACCATAGCAACCCATTGATGTAGAAGCATAATTCCCTTGGCAACCCTTTTTTTTTCCAGTAGTTTAACCTTTAGGTTCATTGTGGTAAAATGTACATTTGATTTCCCACAGAAAGTGCTTAGACGCCCCACCATAGGCTCCATGACTCCATTAATTGCCGGGTGAAGCTCTAGAGTGCCCAACATCCTCAAACAAACCATGGAGTCGATATTGCTATTGCCTTCCATTTGTCTACAAAACTCACCTGGAGCACCATTAACTCAATGCTATTCGGAGAATGTGATTCAATAAGGAAATAAAAACCCAAAAGTGATAAGCCAAATTTGGAACTGGTAATGTCGTGAATAGTTGCTTCCAAATGATCATCATCAAAATTGTCAATAGAGAGAGGTGCTGTGAAAGTAAACAGATTAGCTATGGCCTTTAAATTTGCTTCAAGGACACCAGCTCTGTCTTCAAGGAATGGTACACCACAACTACCTCCTCCAGGATCAACTACTAGAATCATTTCCAAAGTAACTTGGAGAACACTGACCCAAGTTTGCCCAGCTCATACACCTTCAAGGACTTGTACAATTCCTTCTGTGTGAATTTTTCTAGCAGCACCGAGAATGACATCATGACGTGGAGCAATGGCTAAAGCATCAGCAAAGACATCAATGGATGGCCTTGTAAAATAGCCAGTCCTATAATCATTATGCACTTCAAGTTTAATAAATTCAACCCTCTTCGCGGTGCAGCGTTGTGTTCACTAATTCATGTTGCTGTCGAGACACCCTTTTAACTACAGTCAAGAGCAGCGAATGAAGCATGGCAGTCCAAAAAAGTCAAGTTTTGCATCCGACACGACACAGCTAGAGACTGAATAACAGAAAGTAATTGCATACTCCTCGCGCATTGGGCCAAATTCAAGGGTGATCTAAGAAATTTCGGCTGCAACGTATCTGAAACATCTCTTTCCAGTGCTAGTACTAATCCAAAGTCATTTTCTGGTGAGTGCAAACCACAAAAGAAAGATTTGCAGCTTCAACTTGAGAATCATCACTGTCACCTTTAAATACCTTTACTATCGTGTCATTACTCTCTAAACCCACAATTTCAATGATTTCATTGGTCTTGTAGAATGAGAAAATAAGGGAGCCATGAAGGAATAAAGGAAGTCCAAGATTACCCATGTTGGGAAGTCCCAATCCACATTGATTAAGCAAGGCATACCACTCACGTTCATGTACAAAATCCCTGTACTGAAGAGAACACAAGCAATTCTATCTTCTGCCTCTCTTTATTATGGTTATGCTTTTCCAAGTGATTAAAAAAGAGACAAAAAAATGATGAAGTAGCAACTACCAAAGCAAAATCACATAGAAAAATGAAAACCTGCATATACGATTGCCGTCCGGGATCCCATACTTGAGTTATATAATTAGGATATACGGTGAAGCAAAACGTGTCAGTAAAACCCTCATCCATCGCTGGGTCGTCAAAGTCAGCATGCAAAATTTCATGGGAACAAACATCTCAATCTCAGGAAGCGCTAGATGTGCAAATTGGCATTGCAGCAGCGTCTCATTTCGCTGGAGAATTTTAGCAATACTATGTCAGTAATATTTTTGAGACAATCATTTTCTTGTCAGCGGATTCCCTTGGTTGTGTAGCAACAGGAAAATCAATTATAGTGCATGGAGTAGGTTCACCAATCACCTGAGTTACCTGCAAAGGCAACTCCTCTGATTTATCCACTACCAAATGGAACTCCGTGTGAAAATCAGGGACTGAGTTTTCACCGAGCGCCGCACCCATTACTGATTCCTTCTTGGAGTTTTCAGCGTGAACATCATATTCAAAATCAGAGTCGTAAGAAATGTTGGTCATATCATCAAAGAAAGATGCCGGAGCCACTGCTGGAACTATAGTAGCGTAACCAAGGTAGTCAAACGGGCCTGTGAAGCTGTGGTCAGATACTCCACGGAGTAGTTAAGGTTTGTTTCGATACTGGATAGGTAATTTCTCAGTGAAATGTTTCCAATTAAAAAATTGGTCATTGCGATAAAGCCAATCAAACCAGGCAAGTGCTTCCCCGTCGAGGTAGATGTAAGCCAGAGAGAGCCAAATATTTTCAGGGATGCCTCGAAATGTGAAGTATGACTCGGCCCGAAAAATCCAGCCCACTGGATTTCACCGCTTAAACGATCCAAGACCACTGCTGCCAAAGTTAAACCAGTCATGGAGTACTCTCAATTAAAGCACCAATTTAACAAATCAAATTACCAACGCAATACTGATATGTATTAAAACCATCGGAAACACAAGTTGCAACTGAGAAGTGGAAACAACAACCAAATAACCCCTTAAAATGAACAGAAACACAAAGATAGAAGAATGGGGATGAGATGTTTTGACTCACAGACAGGGATGAGAGGAAGAGACAGTTTTCTCAACAATACGCATAACCTCTCTGTCTAACTCTTCGTCCTTTTTTAACTAGTTGCTAAATGGGACTGGATCCCAAATCAAACTTTGTGAAAACCTTCCAGTCCTATTGTTTCTTCTTGAGCCAATAACTATTTGTGTAAAATCCCTGCACACCTTGGGCCCGGGCTGATTCGTAACACTATTCCTTGCGATTTCAATTTCAATTTTCAGCAAACAGCAAGTCCTTGGCTTCTTCATTTTGTATATTTCTTGCTGCCTCAAATTTCACTTTTACTACAAGCTTAATAAATCGAATCATCACATAATATTCATATAATTAGATCATCATTGTGTAATCATGCCTTTATTACTCATTTTTTCATCTTCATCTTAATACCGATTTTTTACTACATATTAAAAATATAAAATTAAGCACAAACTAATATATTTTATACTCAAACGGCGACTGAAAATATAGTAAACCGTGAGGGAAACAGTGACTTAATGTTTGCATTTTAGGCCGAACATCAATGGTCCTAAAAATTATAATTTTGGTTAAACGTGTCAGATTAACTAAAAAATTGATACTGTATAATAACCGGCTGAATCAAACCATTGACATCTAATTATATATGTAAGTGTATACATACTTTACCATTTATTTTTGTAGCTCAATCGTAAGTTTTGAAGAAACACACGGAAGTAAAATTAAACCTTATTGTTTATGGATATAGAATTTATTATTTTTGGATACACGAGCAAACATATGAGCCTATATGACTAACTGGATTAACAGATATGAGAGACAAACTTGTGTACGGTAAAAACCGGATATATGCAAGACCGGTGAGATCGGGGGCCGAGGGTATGACCAAATGAGCACGAGTATGATCGAACTGTCACACCCTAATTTCCGATAGGGCATGATGGGCACCCGACCCTTACTTAGGCGAAATAACCAGTAACTCTCATTACACTCATAATCATGTTGGGCCCTTAAATCATGACAGAATGCATAAGGAAAGCTTTTCAAAGAACAACATACTTTTCGTCTTTTTCAAATCAAATAAAATCTATAATCATAACAAATCTGTAACATAATGCAAGAAACTATATTACCAATATACTAACTTCTATATTAACTCACAAACGGTCCCAACTTCAACTTGTGTCATCTAATACTTTCATTTTCATCACATAATCCACAACACAACAACCAAATTACACTAAATAAAAGTAGTCCTTCATTCCTACACAACACCACATACCCACGGCCAAGCCCAACATACACGGCTACAACTTCAACACCATATTTTCATGAATTTCATTCATTTCCACATATCACAACATGCACAAATCACCCATAACACATGAAAAGAAGATTGAACCTTACCTTTCTCCACTTGACTTCACTACTCGGCTAGGATTGCAAATTGCAAGAACGGATGTTTTGCTTGCTCCAACAACCCCTTCACGTTGTAGAGGACCTTCCAATTGGTAGAAAAGCTAGAAGAACATAGTTTTTCTTGATCAATTTTTAGGGGCCATATTCAGCCAGCCCCCTTGGCCGAATGGTTCTCCTCCTTGTTCTTCAAGCTTCTTGAATTTTCTATGTGTTGAAGAGATGAATAATTGTTGCTTGGTCATCCTTGGTCCATATATATATATAAAGCCCCTTCAAATATTAAGTGAACACATGTCCCCTTTCATGGCTTGAAGTAATTGGCCAACCATGGGTGGGGCCCACTCCAATATACACGGCCACTTTGGCCTTTTGGCCATTTCATGAAATAATTTTTTTCCACTCCTAGCCCCAAGTTTCTCCTTAATATTTTCATCCAATAAAATTATAAGCAACTTATGTCTTAAAACAAAGTCGGAAAATAGTCTTGTCCTTAACTTTCCGCAATTAGCTCGGAATATCCCAATGTACAAAATACGGGATATAACATCCTTCCCCCCTTTAGAACATTCGTCCTCGAATGTTAAATTAGTCTCATAAGGTCTTATAAAGATCTCGGGGGTTTCTTTTATCATCATAACGTGTAGTCGCATCTACCAATCATATTTCTTCTCTATCTCCTCTTCAGCTTCGCAAGTCGTCTCCTTCCTGTTATTATTCCACCACAATACCTTAACAAAAGCCACGCCTTCAGTACGCAACCTTCTTACCTTGCGAACAATGTGATAAGGTTCAATACATCTCGGGTTAAACTTCTCCTTCTTGTCGAATCCCATTACACCTTTCATGGGTGATATCTTCAAGCATACCCACTCGCCAACCTGGAATTTTAAGTGTCGACGCCGGTCATCATCATATAATTTCTGTTGTCTCAGAGCTGCTAATAGCCATATCCCGTTCGTCCTCAGTACTAATTCTATCTCAGTAATTTAGCTTAAACCATCTTTACATCTTTCCTTAATGTACCCAAAATCTTGTAACCATATTTTTATTACTGAATCCAAACTCCTCTCTCTTTTCTCTTTCCTTCATTCACTCCTTTGATGTTCTCATTTCCTACTATAGGAGGTTTTCTGTTTTTCTCTCTTACTACTTATAGATCGCGGTATCGTTAGCGAACAACTCTATCGCCCACATCTTAGCCTCTAATCCAGCATAGCAGTGTTATCTTTCACAATGTCTCCGTAAGTTACTCGTTACCATTCCCTTGTCGTACTTTCTCTTCTTTCTCTTTTTTTTTTTTTTGTAATCATCCACTTTCCAATGTCATATTATTCACGGCCTTTACAAATGATTCCCAAAGACTAGCTCAATTACCATCCTAACTTTTACCCTTTTTATTGCTGGCTTAGATCTTTACTAACTTATCTCAGCAAGGAATCTTACTTGTAGCCCAAGCATCCGTATTCAAGATATTGTAGTGTCGATTGTCTTTATCTTACACTTGCATCTCTCGTACTCGCTTCCCCCCTTTAGGAGTGTACTTATACCATTTTCTGTTTAGGCTTTGCCCTATGCCCGTATTTCCAATCTCAATTAGACAGCACTTGTATTCCGACATTTTAATTCCCTTGCCTTCCATCTACTCACTTTCTTTCTTTTGGCATGTCCTAGGGTTAAGTAGGCCATGATACGAGCCTCGGGGTAACTCTATTCTTATGATCCGAGCACGCCTACGATTCTTATTCATCTCTTGATATTGGTATTCTTAATGTAGTAAAAATATGGTCCTTATGTCTTTGATATGATTGGATTTGAAATGTTGTATAAACGGTTTTGTTCCTAAAGGATCTTATGTCTAAAAGTGTCCGTAACTTTCATAGACAGAACTGGATTGCTTTGATATGCTCGCAAATGATTCTATAACGTATAATGCCCGTAACTTTCATGTGGGCGTGTCGGATTGGCTTGATACATGTCTACGATCCCTCACATTCCTTTTAATGCAGTCTAATGATATTTAGAACGAATTTGATATGACTATCTTTTAATACTCGAGCGTTGATTTGTCTACTTATCTATCGAGTCCGAAATGATGATTTCATGTTTAAAAGTCCCAAGCTTATGATTTCAATGTGAATATGAGAATGTTTCTATGATGATTACGACGATGATGATGATTTATATGCATATGGTTTCTCACTACTCGCTCGTGTGAAGCCGTTATTACTCCTTTCACCGCGTCCCGGCCGCAGGCATGTATTCGTGCAACTCCACCGCATTATTCACCGCGTCCCTCACTAGTAGGGCCGGGCATGTTATTTACCGCGTCCCTCACTAGAGGGTCGGGGCACGTTATATGATATGATGATGATATGGGGAGGCGGCCAGAATGGCATCGACAGACGAAAGTGACTGGCGATATTGGAAGTTACAGAGCACGCAGGTAAGCAAAGGTATGAAAGACATATGTTGGGTAAGGTATTGAAGTACGATTGAAATGTAAAGTTGAAAACTGAAAAGGAAAGTAAACAAGAAAGTGTAACAGGTGCAGTTTGAGTCGGGCATACGAGGTATGTTCATCATTTTCGTACTATTATTGGTATTGGGAGCCCTGTGTGGCCGTGATATGATATGATATGTACATATCTATGTTTGCCCTGTGAGGCACTGTTGGTATTTCCTGCGTGCAGGTTTTGAGATAGTAAGAAATATAGAGGAAACTTCTGTACAAATTTTCCCAAAAATAAAGAGAAAATGAGATATAGGTTTGTAATACCACTTGAAAGGCCGTGTCCACAGTAATGGTAAGATTTGAGTAAGTTGTGAGTATGGCTGACCTCGAGAAATAAGCTAATTGCTGAATTGAGGGTAAGAATAACTAGGAGGTCGGTATCGATATGGTAAAAAGAATTTGGAAGGGGCTTATGATACTAAGAGATGATTTAGAAAAGGCTGGCAAACCTTGATAGAGAGTTATATTAAGGTACCGACTGAATGGATAAGCAGGGACGAATTACGACGAGCTTATAGTTAAAAGAAGTAATAGTATGATTAAGGCAAAAGTACGAGAGGAAAGGAATTGCGACGGTATGAATTGTATGGATAAGACGGCTTTTGAGATATTAAAGATAAAGTGGACTAGAAAGGGTAAAGGGTTAAGAAGTGTTATATTATGGGATCAAGTTACGAATAAGATATAATGTGAATATAATAGGGATTGTTATGGAAATAAGTAAAGCCTAGTGGGAAAGTGGCCAAAGCTACGATGTGATCTATTGAGCTAGAATATAAAGGAAAGTGCGAAACGGAAAAGCGAGCCATAGAACGAATAAGGAAGGCTTGTCAAGTTCTGTAGGGAAAGTTTGGGATAAGGGTTATATAATAACGGAAATGATAGCGAGTGTAAGAAGAGAAAGGGTAATTGGAAGAAGGAAATAAGAAGGGAGCAAGGTAGCAGTGTAGTAAGAGAGCATGACATGTGTAGCCAAGGATACGAGTACCACAAGTGACGGGAATGTGAAAGACTCAGTTATAGGAAGGATGAGGAACGAGGTGAAATGAGAGCAGAAATCCAAAGGCCGATAACCGAGTATTTATAAGTAACGGCGATCAAGGTATGTTCGTCACCATTAGGAATCTGGGAGTTAAGGACGGGAAGTAGTCATGTCCATAGGTGAAAGATGAATATTGCGGATTGAAAAGTATAAACATAGAAATCGTGTAATCGAAAAAGTAAAGGACCCTCTCTAGTTCGGATGGGGACATGTCACGAGAATGTTTCGGAAGATGTCAAGATCCTAATTTGCTCCAGATTAGGTGATGAAGGTCACGCGGTGAGGTGGACGCGATCATACTAGCATTAGAGCATCGTATTTCATCGAGTTCCAAGGTTAAGCGCGCCGGAGCGAGAGAAATTTAGACGGGGCGACCCCCGGGAAGTTTTCTCTCGAAAAGTCTTACAAATTCCGCACGTAAGAAGCAAATGAGAAGCTAAAGTAATCTAAGGAAAATTTGAGTCCGGCGGAGGGGCGAAACCTTAAGAGGTCGCAGAAGACCGGGCGGATTAGACCGTAAAGAGAAAGAGTGTGCAATTTGTCACACCCTAATTTCCGATAGTGATAGGCACCCGACCTTCTTTTTAGGGCCGAGCGAACCCGCTAACTCTCGTTATACTCATAATCATGCCGGGCCCTTAAATCATGACAAATGCATAAGGAAAGCTTTTCAAAGAACAACATACTTTTCGCCTTTTCAAATCAAATAAAAAATCTATAATCATAACAAATCCGTAACATAATGCAAGAAACTATATTACCAATATACTAACTTCTACATTAACACACAAACGGTCCTAACTTCAACTTGTGTCATCTAATACTTTCATTTTCATCACATAATCCACAACACAACAACCAAATTACACTAAATAAAAGTAGTCCTTCATTCCTACACAACACCACATACCCACGGCCAAGCCCAACATACATGGCTACAACTTCAACACCATACTTTCATGAATTTCATTCATTTTCACATTTCACAACATGCACAAATCACCCATAACACATGAAAAGCGATTGAACCTTACCTTTCTCCACTCGACTTCACTACTTCTGCTAGGATTGCAAATTGCAAGAACGGATGTTTTGTTTGCTCCAACAACCCCTTCACGCTGGACCTTCCACCGGGTAAAAGCTAGAAGAAAATAATTTTTCGATCAATTTTTGGGCCATATTCGGCCACTTTGGCCGAATGGTTCTCCTCCTTGTTCTTCAAGCTTCTGAATTTTCTATGTGTTGAAGAGATGAATAATTGTTGCCGTCATCCTTGGTCCATATATATATATAAAGCCCTTCAAATATTAAAGAACACACGTCCCCTTTCACGGCTCAAGTAATTGGTCCAACCATGAAGGGGCCTACTCCAATATACACGGCCACTTTGGCCTTTTGGCCATTTCATGAAATAATTGTTTTCCACTCCTAGCCCCAAGTTTCTCCTTAATATTTTCATCTAATAAAATTATAAGTAACTTATGTCTTAAAACAAAGTCGGAAAATAGTCTTGTCCTTAACTTTCTGCAATTAGCTCGGAATATCCCAATGTACAAAATACGGGATATAACATGGACTTTCCCTCTGTGGGGAATTGCACCGATGTGGCCGATCGAGAAAAGAGAAGCAAATCTGTTGATCCGTGTCTCCGGACTAAACTCGCCGTCGTGCGTCCGCTTCTCCAAGTCAAGTTCTCATGGGCCGTAGTCCGCTTTCTTCATGTCCAAGAACGTGGCCGTTGGTCCAAGTGCTTAATGGGTTATAGAATCACGCGCCAAGACCGTTCGCCATTTTGTACTAACAACCGTACGGTGTCGACCGTACGACCCTTACCTTATCCTCTTAGGTTTCTTTATTCTAAAAAGGCTTTCAGATCAGATGTAAGGTCTACAAAAACAATAAATAGACATTTCTCTTTTTAGGGGTTGGCTTTTTGAGATCTCAACATTGTAATAGAAAATATATATCAAGCTCTCTCTCTCTCTCTCTTTCTCTCTCTTTTGGTCCGAATCAGTGGTGTTATGGCTTTGCTTGTTCATTCAATACAATTAGCTTAATCATCAATATCTATATATTTATTCAAGGCATTAACGCATACACACATATACATATCATTGCATACAAGTCCATATATATTCCACATCAACCTAAAATAGATTAAAAGTTTATCCACATATCTTATACCTCACTTATAAATTCAATTGATTACCTAAATCCAAAAAATATTTGGCGCGCACCGGGATTAGATAATAGTGGTTTTTTAATCTTGGCTTCTACCTTATACCCGCTTGATTACGTAATCTTCCTTCTAATTTCTATCAATAAACGGACAAAATGGCGGAAGGCCTGTCATGTTAACACCAACGAGATTGTGGTCGAAAATGAGAACAGTGGATTACGGAACCTACCAGCTGATCCGATCGACAAACTCGTTGATTCGAGTGGAAGACCAACCGCGTAACACCGTGAACTAGGAGAATGCCACCCAACCGGCCACTGATCCCTTAAATACTCATAATTCAGTTACTTTATCCCGGGCACAAGGCCGAAAAGCACCGGATACCCCGGATGAGATTAACTTACGTCTAATTTTTGAAATGTTGCAGGAACAGGGAACCGCCATCACCGAACAGGGAATCGCAATAGCTCAGCTGCAAAGCAAAAATGATAAAGCAGCCCTGAAAAGGTCAAAAGGTGCCGCCGAACCGAGAAGAAAACACGGATAGTCGAGAGTAATGGATCTAGGGAGCTCGGCTCATCCACCAAAGTTCGAGAATGATCGAAACCTTGGCAAAACGGGGTAGACCAACCGAGAAGAGGTGAAACATATAACGCTCTGATCGTATCCCGGCTCCTTCGATTCTAAAAGGGCCGATTCAAGAGATATATCCAAAGGCCTTTCCTCTAAGCGCGGCCCGGTTTCGATCCCGAAGGGTTCAAGATGCCGATATCCGTAAATACGACGGTACAAGTTGACCTCAGAGTACGTGACTTCATACACGTGTGCCATAAAAGGCAATGATGTCGAAGAGATGAAATCGAGTCCGTTTTGCTGAAAATTTTGGGAAATACTATCGAAAGCGGGCGCCGACCGTATGCGACTATCCGCCCGAGCATTCAATCACTTCTTTTGAAATGCTCGCCGATGCATTCATAAAGGCCCATGCCAGGGCTAAAAAGGTGCAGGCCCGGAAGGCGGACATCGTCCGCATAGCCCAACGGAATGATGAATTACTACGAGAATTTGTGAACCATTTCTAAAGGGAACGGATGGAGCTCCTCTAAGCCTTCAAGGAATGGGCCGCACAAAGCTTTTTACCATAGGGCTTAATCCTCGAACCTCGATGGCCTCATTCAAGCCGAAAGAAAACTTGTTGGAATATGAGGCCGACTCGGCGTATGTTCATACCGTGTACGAATCAAAGATTCGGCATAGGATGACCAGCCGAGCTCCCCCGACTCCGTAAATATGAGCAAAAGCCTCCGAAAGGTCGAGAAAACTTACGATCCGAGGTCCGATCATCAAGGGACAGATACCGGTCATACTCTCATTCAGAAACCGGGTTTCAAAATCGAGAAATCAAGGGTTGGCCCCAAATAATTCTCTCGGTCGGGGTGATAAACGGCGAGCGCCCGTCGACCGCCGAGGTCTATCATTTAGAAACGGATGTCGGAGTTCGTTGTCACGACCTCGACCAGTTACGACGGCACCCGGGCTAACCACCGAGCACCATTCATTCTATTACTCATATGCTTTCATTCATATTTCTCTTATGCTCACAATCATGGAAAACTATTTTCACTTAAAACATATACACTTTATATACATAAGCCCTTCTGGCTATCGAATAATACATATACGTATATACAATGAGAAACTTGCGAGACCATACTACCCATTAATCGCGTATCTACGAGCCCTATCGGAGTGCTAGACATAGGGACGGACAGACCCCGTCATGCCCAAAACATACATATACATATACACCAAAAGAATAATCAATGGCACCTCCGGAAAATGTAGGTGCTTCAATCGCCTAATGGGCCCATGAGTCCGGGATCACCTCCCCGTCTACCGTGGGTATGAATACGTCAGTCCAAAGAAAAACGGACGTCAAGACGAACATTGTACCGAGTATGTAAGGCATAACAAATGAAACATCAATGAAAATGAGTGAGGCATCAAACGAGGAGCAATCATGGATCGATCGTGAATCGTGTTAAATAATACGCCGGCTTACTTTCATAATCATCATCATATCATGTACGCATATAAGTACAAGTCGCCCGATCATATAGGTACGGTGTGATAATCATTAGCATTAGCTCGCGTCTGTGCCTCCCACGTCCGGGTATCATCTCATGCCGCCCACTAGCGGCGTACCGCCTACGCCATCCGGCCATGGCGTATACGCCCCCGCCTTACGGAATCGCCCGCCATAGGCGTGGTGTAATATCATCATCATATGCTCATCATAATGCATGCATGGAAACTCAAGGACAACTATACTTTATCGGGTGACGTAAGGTCGTGAACCCACGATTCCATTATGAGCATTCATAAACATCCCGCTCTCACCTCAAGGCGGAACTAGCATATAAGGCGAGTGTATATAATGATCGACATCAATGATTATAGATAGCATCATTAGCTTTATAGGAACATCATATCATGGACTCTAGAATCTTTAGACTTAAGCTTATCATCATCATTATCGTGTTCATAATGTATCTCTTATCTCATACGGCTATTCGAACATAGACTCTTAGTTATCCCAATGTAGGAAATTCTTGAAGAAGGAGGAAAATCATGTCATAAGATACATGCCTTAGAAAGAAAGGACTAGCCTCACATACCTTTGTCATTTAACTATTCTATCGCTTGCTCGCTCTCCTTTAATGCCTACGTTTATACCTTCAAGAGAATTCGATCGACATTAGCTAAGCGATTATGTAACGTGCTTACTAAAGCTGAGAAAATTGGGCAGCACTTCCTTTGTTTATAAAACTTCCTCCGTATTCCATATCAACTCCCAAACATTCACAACAACAATCACAATATTATAGGCAACAATCGTCATTCATCTACATTATCCACGTTTCACAATTTCACTTCAATTTCTCCATAATCATGGTCATAGTTCACTATTACATTTTCTCACACATAATACTTATCTCATGTTCTAAATGTCATTCATAACATACTTACAATCACAACATATCAATAGTCATGACTCAATCCAAGCTATGGCTCAACAATGACACTATTCCCACATTTATGACCCATTTTCTATATTCTTCTACAATCCAAGTGTTTCAACTTCTCAATACCTTAAACAATATGAAAATGCCATAAAATTACCTTAGATAGTGTAGGAATGATCTTCGGATGAAGATGCATTGCTTGAGAAAAACCCCCAACTCCAATACCAAAGGATTTTCTTGACTGCCACTAAGCCTTAACAGCCTCTTTGCACTTGAGTCTCTTGATTCTCGTGTTTAATCTTTGATCTCTCTTGGAATTGCTCTTGATTTTGGTCTTAGCTCATAAAAAGAGTCAGTTGTTGAGAGAGTTTCTAGAGGTTTCTATGCCCAAAAATGGTAAAATAACGAGTTAGGGTCGAATTTGTTCTATTTATAGTGGTCCGTAGTGACTCCGGACCGACACAACATACGCGAAGAGCTTTGCATAGACGCAAAGCGTTATGCTAAATGCAAGCGTGCTTTGCTAAACGCATGTTGTGTCGCAGACTCGCAGAATCACCAAATTTCATCAAGCACACTTTATCGCGAATCGCCGTATGTTCGCCACAAAGTGCGCCGAATGTGACATTTTACCAAACTTTCACCGAAACTTAACTCCGATGATCCGACGAGTCTTAAACCTTCCCGAGGCTTACTAAACGTGATTTTACTCCATTATATACTCAAGATGGACATATCTATCCCCATGACCTCGAAAAAAATTTGTCCTACTTCCCAAGGCTAGGACAATTAGCTTTTCGTGAAACTCAATGTATTTAAAAATGAGAGGTGTAACATTCAAGCAAGCAACAAAGACTTACCAAGGATATGGAGTACAACTTCGCATCAATACCTGATCTCGTCTCAAGATTAGCAGACGCGTGCAGCAAAGACGGCCAAGACCACCGAGATCCACCCGGTCAACCGAATGGACTCGAGCGTGACGCGTGTATCACGGAACCCATGGACACAAAACCGGCGACCGGCCGCCAACTACGATGAGGTGGCTCGCTATCAAGAATGGCCACCTTCGAGAATTCCCGAGCGAAAGAGCTAAAAGCCATTACAAGGAAAGAGAATCTCACAACGGGCTAAAACCTATGGGAACCTCAAGATATAATCAATATGATAATCTGGGGAAATGTGATGCCCTCGAGGTCAGCGCATGAAAAGGAACAAAGGTTTCCTTGTATATGAGAAGCGCAATTCGGGATTACGACTCCGAGGGTTCCATCTCAAGAATGCAGGACAGCAGAGGGCATTATTCAACCGCACAATGACGCAGATCGGTAATTTCTATTCTTATTTTTAAATCACAAGTCAAACGTATTTTCGTCAATCTGTAGCTCGGCCAACATCATCCCATGGAGAGTGGTTGGAATGTTTGGCGCGTTTGATCGACAGCACCAGAATAATACTCAAGTGGGTTCAATATGGCAAGTGAAACCACCTAAGCGAGATTTTCGTTTACAATATCGATTTGCACCATTCAGATTGCGTTTTATGTTATCGGGCGAGATATGAACTATAATGCTTTGCTTGGTAGACCGTGAATTCATAGGCGCAAAGCAATCAACTCCATCACCGTCAAATTTCCAACCTTGAAGGGGATAAAAACCATCCAAGGAATGTACTGCTACAGAGATGTTCGCGTCGAGGAAACGCCACTCTTCCAAAAATTGATCTAAAGATGATGAATCAGGCCGCAGGCAAGGACACCAAATAGTAACCAGCAGTAAGGGTTCCTGACAATGAGGTATGTTTTAATCGGGGATGAAGAGATGATTTCTACAGACAGATCGTTCGTTTTACCGGGGGAATCAGAATAAATCACCGGGAGCAAGGGGGCAAGTCATCTTGTTCGAATATTTACGATAAAAAGGGATACCCGGAGGGTTAACCCTTAGCCAGAACAAGTTAATTAAATTTGTTTAAGCCGATTGTTTCACGGTCCCATATAGATATTTTGGGGTTCCACCAAAAGACGACCACAAGCTCGCCCCGAAGAGATTTCCTCCGGGAAGAAAAAAGCGGCCCCTGGCAAAAGCCGAAACACGCCTTCATAAAAGATAAAAAAAAAAGCTTTTCAAATAGGCTCTATCCGGGGGAAAAAACCCGGACCGGGTAGCTAACGAGGGGGGGCCCAAGAAAGGTAATAAATTTAGAATGTGCGTTGATTATAAGGGTTTAAACAAAGATCCCAAGGATTCATTTCCGGTCACATCAATAGAAATCGAGGAGCGGCATTTTGGGTGTTGTTTTTTTGATCTTTTGGAAAACCAAATTCGGGGCCCCAAGATCAAGAGAAAAAAAAT
>NW_026713691.1:0-25370 GCF_029784015.1 Lycium ferocissimum | reverse complement strand
TTTTGTGCAATCGGATAATTCAAGACAATCGCGGGAAGACAATAAGCAAGGCCACATTTTATTTTGTTTGGCATATGAGCTGCTTGTGAAAAATTTAGAAGTGGAATTAATGAGGAAGGTCAAGGGCATAAAGGGAAATTCGCAATATGACTCGTGGGAATATGGAAGAAAGACGAAGGGCAAAGTTGGAAGTTGGAAAAAATTGTTTCCATAAATTACAAGAACTAGCTAAGAATATAAAGTGGGCTTGACATTTTTTTTAAGAAAATGGAAGGCCCAACCGGCCATGCATAGGGTCCAAGCCCACATTGAACAAAATTTGGTCAATAAATAAGATGACTAAGTCATCTTTATCACATAACCTCTAGAATTTTCAAGAAAAGAAGAACAAAACAAAGAAGGAGAAAATCTATAGGCCATTCGGCCAAGAGAAAAATTCCAAGGAAAATTGATAAAAATTCCTTCAAAAATTACTTTCTACCAAGTAGAGGGTCCTTAACAAGGTGGAGTTGTTGTTGAAGCAAGAAAAACTCACAATCATACAAGTTGCCAAGTTGTAGCCAAGTGAGGAGTGAAGAAGAAAGGTGGTATTAATCTTGTTTTGTGTGTTATATATGGTTTATATGTGTTGTGGTATGCTAAAATGGATGAAATTCATGAAGGAGAGAAATATAGTGCATGGCCGTGTATATATATATGTGTGTAGGAGTCATGATTCAATTATGTTGTCTAGTGTTTGGTTGTTATGGTTGTAAATGATATGTAGAAATGAGTAGAATTTATGAAAATATGAAAGTTTGTGAAGTGGGTGTGTTGTTTGAAAGTTGGCCGTGAGTATGTGTCAATGTGTAGGAAATATGAATTGAATTTTATGTGGTAATCTAGTTGTAGTTATGGTGGAACTTGTATTAGAAGTGAAAGTTGAATGAATTAGTGGAAGTTGGAAATTATAGTGTGTGGCCGTGTGGTGTATATTGATAATTGGAAGATTTTGTATATTGAAAGACAACGTTCTTGCATGGGTAGTAAGAAATGGTATTAGTATGACGTTGTTGGAATATATATTATAAGGTTGCTATTGTGTTCATTGAAGTCGGAAGGTTTTGAAGAAAGTAGTAAATTGAGATCGTGCATTTTGAATGGAATATGTGAATTGCTAGTGTGATTGTTGAATTATGTTAATAGTTTGGCCGGGTTTGAATTCCCGGATTGTGATTGATGAGAAATTTGGCTATATTGAATGTTGAGGATGGTATATTTACGAGAGGAAGTGCTTTGCCGAAATTTCGGTAGCCAAGTGTTTCCTTAAGATTCTAACTCTAAGAATCCTAATAAGAGTTTTGGTAAACCCGACCAATTTGCGATTTTGACGAGATTGCGACGTGAATTTGGAATAGCAAAAGGAGCGGAAAGAGGTATGTAAGGCTTCATTCTTCTTTCTATGGCATGTCTTAGACGTACTAAGTTGGATACGGGCCTCGGGGACCATTCCTTTTCTCGAAATCCAAGATTGAAATTTCGCTACTATTCATTCAGTAGAATTGAACTAGAAATGGTGCAAAATGTTGGAAAAACTTCTTAGACCTTTAGAACTTGCATAAATGAGACCCGATCACTCTAAAACTCTCATAAGAAATGTCATGAAACGTATTACACGTAAATTGTGTGCGCCGCCTCATGTGACCCGAGGTGGGCCCATTGTTCCCGGATTTTCTCTATCGCTCCGTTTGACTTGTTTGGAGTAGAGTCCTAAGGAAACTTTTGATCCTTATCCCGAATATCAAACGATAGGTACAAGACTATCTTAATGTAAATATGTCTACGATGACCGTGACAACGATAATGCTAAGAAAGAACATACGTCCATGATTCCTTGACTAAGGTGAAGAATATGATCTTATAATGATAACGATGGAGTTGAAAATGAGAAAATGCCTACGATAGACATATTGACGATATATTCTGCTATAAAAATGAAAATATGAAAATGTTAAACGATTTCTTGATATCTCCACTTTATCATAGGGAATGATTGCTATAAAGGTTCTAAGTAGATGAAGCTATACCTTATGACCCTATTTGATGTTTTTCTCATAATGACACTTTTCATTGGTAACCTCGCCTTATGATACACGTATATGTGCATGGATATGTATATGTATATGTATATGTATATGTAAATGTACATGGGGAAAAGGGGAAGGGCAACTGTTTTATCACCACCTGATTCAATTTCCATCCCGGACGCGGGATGCCCGGACGCGGGATATGGGAGAGCCGTACGCGGCGTACGTATATGCGATGTATGATATATATGACATGTTGTATTGGGACACCGTGGGGAGGGGGGTGGGAGAGCTGATGTATTCGGCGTACGTGAATGTAAGAAAGAAATACTTTTTGCGAAATGTACTTTTCCTGTATACGGGGATACGGGACACCGTGTTCTGAAAAATGGGCTAAGCTTGCGTGGTATCTGCCTACAGGGCATACACATGTACAGGTTACTTCTGCACCAGGATAAGCTCTGTATATCTATTCTGTTATGACTTATACTCTATATTCATTTACTATGTTATCATTTATGCCTTACATACTCGGTACATTATTCGTACTGACGTCCCTTCTTGTGGACGCTGCGTTTCATGCCACGCAGGTCAGCAGACAGACGGTTTTGGTTCTTAGAAGCCTCACCAGCAGCACTTGACAGCGCTCCAGTTGTTCCGGAGCCTCATTCCCTTGGTACTATTTTGTGTATATATATGCGGGCACGACGGCGCTCGGCCCTTCTTCTGTATATGTGTACTATGATTAGAGGCTCGTAGACAGATGTGTACAGTTAGATGTTTGTATCTTGGATTGTTCGTATTGCTGTATAACGGGATAGCAAAATTTACTAGTCTATGTTTATGATGACGCTACTAATGTAAATGTTCTGTAACAAAAAGAAAAAAATTGGCACAGCTCCTACGGCCTACTTGATAATGAGAATAGGATGCGAGATAAGGGGTGCTCGGTACAAGTATCGGGTTCCCGTCACGGCCCCTAGTTGGGTCGTGACGAAGTGGTATCGAGCAGTTCGGTCCCTAAGGGTTTGTCTACGAGCCGTGTCCGGTAGAGTCTTGTTT
This sequence comes from Lycium ferocissimum, assembly GCF_029784015.1. Taxonomy (NCBI): domain Eukaryota; kingdom Viridiplantae; phylum Streptophyta; class Magnoliopsida; order Solanales; family Solanaceae; genus Lycium; species Lycium ferocissimum. The sequence continues at coordinate 22,242 of NW_026713691.1, read as the reverse complement.
ATGGGTGTGTAGCGCGCCACACTTATAAACGAGGAGGCTACGGGGCATTTAGGAAATATGACCTTCTTTGTATTCTAAGATCGTGCGATAGAGCTATGCTACCGAGTTTCCATATTCTTTTCCTAATCCTATGTTATGGTTTCGATAATGCCGCCGAAAGAAGAAAGCTAGGGCAGCCCGGAGGGCGAGACGGCTCGGGCCAGCCGATGGCGGGGGCCATCCAGGCTATTGACTCGGTTAGTTGCCGCACGAGCTCGGCGGCAAGATACGGACTCGGGAGACGGGCGGTAAGTGCTAGGGCCCGTGATTTTATTGCCCTACGACCTCCGGAGTTTTATGGGTCGAAACCGAAGAAGACCCCCAAAATTTCATAGATGAGATGCGAGGACTGCGAGAATAATACATGCTTCGGATACGAGTCGGTGGAATTGGCATCGTACGATTGCGGGATGTAGCAGTCTGTGGTATGACAGTTGGAGATCCTCAAGGGGAGCAAATGCCCCTCCCCCGGTTTGGCAGGAATTTACTGAGGCATTTCTGCGACATTTCTTACCGCCGGAGGTCCGGCGAGCTCGAGCTGATATGTTTCGAACCTTAGCGAGGAAATATGAGCGTCGGGGAATATAGCCTTCGCTTTAACTCATTAGCCGGTATGCCCCGGCCATGATAGGCGATATGGGAGATCATGTACACCGATTCGTGAGTGGGTTGGGGCCACATATAATTAAGGAGTGTCGACACTTCACTCCGGGATGGAATGACTATTGCCCGTATCCGGGCTCATGCCCAAAACCTGAGGAACAATACCGGCTACGGGGAGGAGAGAGCGCTATCCGGATAGGGGCTCCGAGAAAAAGGCGGATCTTCGGGGCGAGAAGCGAATACGAGGAGGGCGAGGCACGGCGGTCTGGATATTCGGGCCAATCAGTGGCCAGTGCACCTCCTCGAACCGCGAATAGAAGGTTTGATCATCCTACTTATTCGGGGCCAGATCAGAGTGCCAACGCTTCAGGATCCCAATACAGAGCTGATTTTAGTAGGACGGGGGTTGCCCCCCACCGCGATGCGCTCGGTGTGGCAAGCCACATTCTGGGCAGTGTTACCTGGAAACAGGTGGTTGTTTTGCCTGCGGTCGGGCCGACCATTTAGTGCGTGATCGCCCACTAAAGGATGGAAGAGGCCAAACTCGGCCCGGCCGGATCGACGGTTCATCGTCGACCGTGCGCCCTAGTGGACAGACTTCCCAGGCCCCAGCGGGCCGCGGCCGAGGTAGAGGAGGGGCACCTAGTTCAGCCGGTCCTCCGCACCGTCTATATGCATTGACGGGCGACAGGACCCTGAGCCTTCCGCGAACGCGGCCACAGTGTACTTTTCCGCACCTTCTATGATATGCGTGTCAATTGATTCGGATTCTATCTTAACCTACGCCGCCCTTGTATTCTTGAACATATTAAGAATTCGGAAATTAGGACGAAAAGTAACCATACGTACAGGTAACAGTGAATACTAGAGACTGCGGAGGGTAGAACTGTAAATAAAAGAAAAGATGTGTTACGCGGGCATTTTGAAAACTGCTAAGACCCCAACTCGTTCCATATTATGGGATATAAGTAGTGCGAGGGAGCGGAGGCGAAGATACTAACGCTAAGACGCCGAAATGCATTAAAGTTTCAAGGTTAAGCGTGCTAGGGTGAGAGTAATTTCACGATGGGTGACCCCCCGGGAAATATGTTGAAAATTTCATAATTGTGGGAACGGGAACAAATGTGAAATTAGGTAGTCCAATGTAAATTAGAGTGTGTGGAGTGGTTAGGAACCCTATAAAAGTCATGTAGGCGGAGACGGACTAGACTAGCGAAGGGCGGACATGTTGGACCAAAAATGGACTATGACGATTCAAGGACCAACAAGAGGGACTTGTTAACGCGAGAGCCGGCGTTCGGAGTTAAATCAATTGGCCTATGACTTGAAGGCAACCTAAGCTCTTAGAATGGATATGTTGAGCGATGTGTGAGATATCTACGAAGGAGACCTCCCCGAAGTATTATAATGCACCATGAGGTCAGTTTAACATTCGAGGACGAATGTTCTAAAGGGGGGGAGGATGTTATATCCCGCATTTTGTGCAATCGGATAATTCAAGACAATCGCGGGAAGACAATAAGCAAGGCCACATTTTATTTTGTTTGGCATATGAGCTGCTTGTGAAAAATTTAGAAGTGGAATTAATGAGGAAGGTCAAGGGCATAAAGGAAAATTCGCAATATGACTCGTGGGAATATGGAAGAAAGACGAAGGGCAAAGTTGGAAGTTGGAAAAATTGTTTCCATAAATTACAAGAACTAGCTAAGAATATAAAGTGGGCTTGACATTTTTTTTAAGAAAATGGAAGGCCCAACCGGCCATGCATAGGGTCCAAGCCCACATTGAACAAAATTTGGTCAATAAATAAGATGACTAAGTCATCTTTATCACATAACCTCTAGAATTTTCAAGAAAAGAAGAACAAAACAAAGAAGGAGAAAATCTATAGGCCATTCGGCCAAGAGAAAAATTCAAGGAAAATTGATAAAAATTCCTTCAAAAATTACTTTCTACCAAGTAGAGGGTCCTTAACAAGGTGGAGTTGTTGTTGAAGCAAGAAAAACTCACAATCATACAAGTTGCCAAGTTGTAGCCAAGTGAGGAGTGAAGAAGAAAGGTGAGTATTAATCTTGTTTTGTGTGTTATATATGGTTTATATGTGTTGTGGTATGCTAAAATGGATGAAATTCATGAAGGAGAGAAATATAGTGCATGGCCGTGTATATATATATGTGTGTAGGAGTCATGATTCAATTATGTTGTCTAGTGTTTGGTTGTTATGGTTGTAAATGATATGTAGAAATGAGTAGAATTTATGAAAATATGAAAGTTTGTGAAGTGGGTGTGTTGTTTGAAAGTTGGCCGTGAGTATGTGTCAATGTGTAGGAAATATGAATTGAATTTTATGTGGTAATCTAGTTGTAGTTATGGTGGAACTTGTATTAGAAGTGAAAGTTGAATGAATTAGTGGAAGTTGGAAATTATAGTGTGTGGCCGTGTGGTGTATATTGATAATTGGAAGATTTTGTATATTGAAAGACAACGTTCTTGCATGGGTAGTAAGAAATGGTATTAGTATGACGTTGTTGGAATATATATTATAAGGTTGCTATTGTGTTCATTGAAGTCGGAAGGTTTTGAAGAAAGTAGTAAATTGAGATCGTGCATTTTGAATGGAATATGTGAATTGCTAGTGTGATTGTTGAATTATGTTAATAGTTTGGCCGGGTTTGAATTCCCGGATTGTGATTGATGAGAAATTTGGCTATATTGAATGTTGAGGATGGTATATTTACGGAGGAAGTGCTTTGCCGAAATTTCGGTAGCCAAGTGTTTCCTTAAGATTCTAACTCTAAGAATCCTAATAAGAGTTTTGGTAAACCCGACCAATTTGCGGTTTTGACGAGATTGCGACGTGAATTTGGAATAGCAAAAGGAGCGGAAAGAGGTATGTAAGGCTTCATTCTTCTTTCTATGGCATGTCTTAGACGTACTAAGTTGGATACGGGCCTCGGGGACCATTCCTTTTCTCGAAATCCAAGATTGAAATTCGCTACTATTCATTCAGGAGAATTGAACTAGAAATGGTGCAAAATGTTGGAAAAACTTCTTAGACCTTTAGAACTTGCATAAATGAGACCCGATCACTCTAAAACTCTCATAAGAAATGTCATGAAACGTATTACACGTAAATTGTGTGCGCCGCCTCATGTGACCCGAGGTGGGCCCATTGTTCCCGGATTTTCTCTATCGCTCCGTTTGACTTGTTTGGAGTAGAGTCCTAAGGAAACTTTTGATCCTTATCCCGAATATCAAACGATAGGTACAACACTATCTTAATGTAAATATGTCTACGATGACCGTGACAACGATAATGCTAAGAAAGAACATACGTCCATGATTCCTTGACTAAGGTGAAGAATATGATCTTATAATGATAACGATGGAGTTGAAAATGAGAAAATGCCTACGATAGACATATTGACGATATATTCTCGCTATAAAAATGAAAATATGAAAATGTTAAACGATTTCTTGATATCTCCACTTTATCATAGGGAATGACTGCTATAAAGGTTCTAAGTAGATGAAGCTATACCTTATGACCCTATTTGATGTTTTTCTCATAATGACACTTTTCATTGGTAACCTCGCCTTATGATACACGTATATGTGCATGGATATGTATATGTATATATGTATATGTATATGTATATGTAAATGTACATGGGGAAAAGGGGAAGGGCAACTGTTTTACCACCACCTGATTCAGCTGGATTCCATCCCGGACGCGGGATATGGGAGAGCCGTACGCGGCGTCTGTATATGCGATGTATGATATATATGACATGTTGTATTGGGACACTGTTGGGGAGGGGGGTGGGAGAGCTGATGTATTCGGCGTACGTGAATGTAAGAAAGAAATACCATTTCGAAATGTACTTTTCTTTCGTATACGGGGATACGGGACACCGTGTTCGAAAAATGGGCTAAGCTTGCGTGGTATGCGCCTACGGGGCATACACATGTACAAAAACTTCGCACCGGATAAGCTCGTATATCTATTCTCGTTATGACTTATACTCTATATTCATTTACTATGTTATCATTTATGCCTTACATACTCGGTACATTATTCGTACTGATGTCCCTTCTTGTGGACGCTGCGTTTCATGCCCCGCGGTCGGCGGACGAGACGGTTTTGGTTCTTAGAAGCCTCGCGGCGGCACTTGACAGCGCTCCGGTTGTTCGAGCCTCATTCCCTTGGTACTATTTTGTGTATATATATGCGGGCACGACGGCGCTCGGCCCTTCTTTCTTCGTATATGTGTACTATGATTAGAGGCTCGTAGACGGATGTGTACGGTTAGATGTTTGTATCTTGGATTGTTCGTATTGCCGTATAACGGATAGCAAAGTTTACTAGTCTATGTTTATGATGACGCTGCTAATGTAAATGTTCTGTAACAAAAAGAAAAAAAAATTGGCACAGCTCCTACGGCCTACTTGATAATGAGAATAGGATGCGAGATAAGGGGTGCTCGGTACAAGTATCGGGTTCCCGTCACGGCCCATAGTTAGTCCCATCTTATGTTGTTATTCCCTAAAAGCAAGACAAGATAGTGATGATGCTTATGATGATGATTTCCATTCTAGAAAGGCTAAAGCTTAAAGTTCTCAATGTTTTCATGATACTATTGGGTTTGTCACATGTTTATTGATTTTTTTCATTGTTTTTGATCTCACCTTATGTTACTTGTTCCTTCAAGGTGAGATATAGCGATGATGATTGTCTCATAAAGTAAATCGGAGGTTACCGACCTTATGTCACTCCGATCGAGTTGTAGCTTTTAATTGGGCTCTCATGCATGCTTGTGTTTTTGTATGATTACACCGTGCCTACATGGCTGGGCAAACACCACTATGGCGAGCGGCTTATGGATGATAATTACACCGTGCCTATATGGCCGGGCAGACACCACTAGTGGGCGGCATGAGATGATTACTCAGGACGCAGGAGGCCCGGACACGGGCTAATGATGATTACACCGTACCTATATGGTCGGGAGGTTTATTTACATATATATGTTTATGATGTTGTTTTAAAAGTAAAAGTTAGCATGCATGGTTTTCGCCTTAAGAGGCAGTCATATATACAGGTTATCTCTTTACCTCATGTTTCTTTATTTCTTTATTATATTACTATTCATGCCTTACATACTTAGTATATTGTTCGTACTGACGTCCTTTCTTTTGTGGACGCTGCGTTCATGCTCGCACGTAGACAGGGAGACGGTTCTGATCCCTAGGAGCTTCATCAGTGGAGATTCAGGAGCACTCCTCTTATTTCAGAGTTGCAATCTATTGGTATACTTCTTTTGTGTACATATTTGAGGTATGGCGGGTCTTGTCCCGTTACTATGATTTCCAGTACTCCATGTAGAGGCTCGTAGACATATGGGGATAGTTAGAAACTTCATGATCTCACTAATGTACGTTTTGTATATCATTTTTGTAGCCTGGTGGGCTCGTATGTATATTTGTATATAACGTGAAGTTGATGGTTATTGTGTAATGAGTTTCATTTTGAGAATTTATGTTTGTCCAGATTGTGTTAATTTGAGGGTAGATATGTGCTCGGTAGGCTAGCTCCGGGTACCCGTCATGGCCCTCTAGTCGGGTCGTGACATACGTATCCTATCGCAGCAGAAATTCAGGTTGAACATAGTTAAGAATAAAGCAATTGAGTTTTGGTTTTACTAATAAAGTGATCGGGTCTAGTATGGACTGCCTACGTATCCCACCGTGGGGAATTCAGGTCATTGCGTAGTTCATTACATAGATGGTTTGTTTTCCTCCTATTCTGGTATGATTACAAGTAAAATGTATGATTACAAGGAAATAACAATGCGATGACTAGAAAATGGAATCCTAAACGTAGTATCTCTTGAGCGCTTCTACATTGATGGCCTTGGGCCACTCTAGTCCATCCATTTGGGCTAGGACCACAGATCTTCCTGAGATTACTTTCCTGATCATGTATGGTCCTTGCTAGTTCAGTGCGAATTTCCCTTTATATTCCTCTTAGTGAGGGAAGGATCGCTTGAGGACGAGTGGTCCAATCTGAAAAAGTCGGGCACTGACCGGTTTGTTGAAGGCTCTTGACATCCTTTGTCTATACAGTTGTCCATGTCACACCACTATCATTCTCTTTTCCTCTATTATGGCCAGCTGTTCATAACGATTTCTAACCCATTCTACATCTTGCAGCTCTGCCTCTTGGATGATCCTGAGCGAAGGGATCTCTACTTCTGCAGTTATGACCACTTCTGTATCATAAACAATGCCCTAGTGGAAGGTCGAGTCATTGTTCTGTATCCCAACTGAGCGTAAGGCAGCTGTACCGTGCTAATTCTTGTAGTTGTCGACCATTTTCCTTAAGATTCTTTTGATTTTCTTGTTGGAAGCTTCTACGGCTCCATTCATATATGGCCGATAGGAAGTAGAGTTCCTATGAGTGATTTTTAATTGTTCACAGGTATCTTTCATCAAATGGCTATTCAAATTAGTACCATTGTCTGTGATGATGGATTCTGACACACCGAAATGACATATCAGATTGTTCCTGACGAAGTCAGCCATGACTTTCTTGGTCAGTGATTTGTAGGAAGTTGCTTTCACCCATTTAGTGAAGTAATCTATGTCGACTAAGATGAAGCGTTGTCCGTTGGAGGCCGGAGGCTCTATGGGTCCTATGACATCCATTCCCCATGCCACGAAAGGCCAGGGTGAGCTCATTGCGTGTAATTCCGTGAGCGGAGCCTTGATCAAATCCCCGTGTATCTGACACTGATGGCACTTTTGCATGAATTTGTAGGAGTCATGTTCCATGGTCATCTAATAATATCTTGTCCTCAGGATTTTCTTAGCAAGGACGAATCCATTCATGTGGGGCCCGCATTCCCCTGCGTGCACTTCTCTTAGCAATTATGTGGCCTCTTCGGCGTCCGCACATCTGAGAAACCCAAGGTCAGGGGTCCTTTTGTATAGTAATTCCTTGTTCAAGAAGAAACCATTGGCCAATCTCCTGATGGTCTTCTTTTGATTTGCTGAACTCTCTCGGGGATACTCCTTTTTTTTTGGGTAGGCCTTAATGTCGGTATACTAGGGTTGGCCATCTGGCTCGGCCTATACATGGGCACAGTGAGCCTGCTTTTCTCTCAGTCTGATCTCTAATGGATCAATATGGGTGCTCTCGTGGTGTCTTTGGATCATAGACGCATATCAGGCCAATGCGTCCGCGAACTCGTTCGGGCCCTTGATATGCTGAGTCAATACTCTTGAATCTGCCGCACAATCTTTGTACCAGATTTATGCATGGGAGTATCTTATCATTTTTTATCACCCAATTACCATTTACTTGATTTATGAGCAAATCGGAGTCCCCGATTACTAACAACTCATGTATGTTCATGTCTAGCGTCATCCTAGGATACATGCTTCGTATTCCGCCATGTTGTTGGTACATCTGAAGTTGAGTTTTGCGGCCATTGGATAGTGTTGCCCTGTTTTTGATATCAACACCTCTGATGCCTAATCCTTTGTAGTTGACTGCTCTATCTAAGAACAGTCTCCAGCCCGAATATGGTTCCGCCACCTCTTCTTCCATGGCCATCACTTTCTCGTCTGAGAAGAAAGTCCTTAATGGTTCTAGTTCATCATCTATGGGACTTTCTGCCAGCAGATCCGCTAGGGCTTGACCCTTGATTATTTTTTGTGCTATGTATACGATGTCAAATTCGCTTAGTAGCATCTGCCATTTTGCTAATTTTTCCACGGGCATCGGTTACCAAAAAATAGATCTCAGCGGATCCATTCTAGAGATGAGGTGAGTGGTAAATACCGATAGGTAGTGCCTTAGTTTCTGGGCAATCCAGGTCAAAGCACAATAGGTGTTCCCTACGAGCGTGTACCGTGCTTCGCATGAGGTGAACTTGTTACTCAAATAGTAGATGGCATGTTCCTTTTTGCCCTCTTCATCATGTTGGGCGAGCATGTACCCGAAAGCTTTCTCTGATACCGACAGATACAGTAACAGAGGACTCCCTGGCCTGGGCGGTACCAAGACAGGAGGATTGGAAAGGTATCTCTTGATTCTATCGAATGCCTCTTGGCACTCTTCTGCCCAATTTGCGGGATCATCCTTCTTGAGCAACTTGAGGAGTGGCTCTATAATCACAGTTGATTGGGATATGAATCGTCTAATGTAGTTCAACCTTCCCTGGAAACTCATGGCTTCCTTTTTGGTTTTGGGAGGCGGTAGCTCCTGAATTTCTTAAATCTTGGTAAGGTCTAGTTCAATACCCCTACGGCTTACTATGAATCCCAGCAATGTACCTGCAGGCACTCCAAACTCGAACTTCACAGGTTTTAGCTTTAGGTTGAATTTGCGAAGTCTGTCGAAGAACTTAGGCAAATGCACAGTATACTCTGAGCTTTCCCTTGATTTTATGATGACATTGTCTACATAGACCTCGATCTCTCGATGCATCATATGATGAAACAAGCTCTCGATGCATCATATCATGAAACAAGGTAACCATAGCCCTCATGTATGTGGCACTGGCGTTCTTGAGGCCGAACGACCTCACCCGATAATGGTAGACTCCTCAAGGGGTGATAAAGGTTGTCTTTTCAGCCTCTTCTTCGCTCATGAGTATCTGATGGTACCCAGCGAGACAATCCACGAATGGCTGCAGCTCATGCTTGGCACAGTTGTCTATTAGAATGTGGATGTTTGAGAGTGAAAAGTTGTCTTTTGGACTGGCCCGGTTGATGTCACGACCCAGCCCCGTGGGCCGTGACTGGTGCCCTACTTAGGCACCCAAACAAACTTACGAACCAAATTGTCATATTAGGACATATCCAGATTCAACAGACATTATTCATACCGATAGCAGATAGCAGACATCGCACAAATACTGAAACGAATGCTACCCCAAGCGGTCGCCCGTGCAAAATCATCATATCAAAATCAAAGCTGGCGGAATGCACATCGCCCAGACACACACATACATACAAACATGTGGGCCATATCGGCCATAGTAACATGCGGGGCCGCTTAAGGGCGCAAAATGGAATCACATACGAACAAACCGGACCCATGACCCACAAATATGACTACAGGCCTCTACAAATAGACAGAACATACGAACATATGACGGGACAGGGCCCCGCCGTACCCGAACAGTCACAAATGTACAGAATATACATAGCAAAACATAAATACCAAATGTGGGCTCCCGATCGAGGGGAGCACTCCAAAGTAGCAGAATGGGTAGCCTAAATCGGAGGATCACCCAATCGAACGTCTGTACCTGCGGGCATGAAACGCAGCCCCCGAAGAAAGCGGGGCGGTAAAGAAGTACCGAGTATGTAAAGAAGAGGTACAAGAATCCAAATCATGACCGGAGTCGAAGATACCGAACAAATACGAAGTAACGGATCAAACTTGTGCGGAATGCAAATGTACGTAATGCAATTAAAAGTCATGCATAAAGCTCGGAACGTGGTCACCCCCCGACGCCGGTGCCACAACACATCATACTCCAGAAGTTTTCAAATCTCCGTACATCTCCGAACACATCATAACATCACACACATCAAATCATCAGAACATATCAGATGCCATATCACATCATAACACCATAAACGGTAACCGGCCCTATGGCGAGGTCTCGGAAACCGTAACACATCATACTGCCGAATGCATCATAAAGCGCACGATCACAAAACCGGCCCGGGCACCGGTGAATGAAGTCATACTAATTGGCACGAGCAGAGTAGTGCAGAAACCATATGCATATCAAAATTAAGTTCCAGGACTCGGCACATAATTTCATATACGAACACATTAGGATCAGAAGGCTCAAAATGAGTATCAGTTTTTCGAAAAACACATCGTAGGTCATTTTTGGAAAATATAATGTCATTCATAGTAACGAGCGTTCAAGCAACATTATAGGGCATTTCAAACGGATCTTAGAGTCATAAGCGAACACTTCCTTCTCATATCGTACGGAAATGGATCAAACAAACCGAATAAGGGAAGTCTCAGGACTTGCGGGCCCACCTCGGGTCAAGTCGAGGCGGCAGACATAAATTACAAACATTAGGCTCCCTAAGGTCATCTATAAGAGTTTCGGAGCGATTCAAATACATTTGCGAAAGTTACAAAGGTTTAAACATTCTTTTGATCAAATATAAGGATTATAGTTCAATTGCGCCGAATGAATAGTATGCGAATCAAACTCGGATTTCCAAGAGCGAAATTATCCCGAGTTTCCGATCTTAACCTAGTAGGACTAGGACATGCCAAAAGAAGAAAATATAGGCTTTACATACCTTACGGACGTCTTATGCTCGCTTAAACTCAAATCCCGTTTCGTCCCGTAACCGCAAATGGTCAAAGTTACCAAATGTAAATCATATGCCTTTGGGGAGCTTATTCTTAGCCCTTATTTGTCTACAAGAATTTGGGCAGCATCTCCCCTATAAATCCAACATCCCCGAGCATTAAACTCGCTTAACCGACAACAACCAACCCAACAACAACATCAACAACACCAACAATCGCTACAAAACACATATTAACACAAATAGTCTTTCTTTCCGGCATAATGCAATAATTCCCAATTCGACTTCACACTTTCAAATCAACACCAACATGCTCTCACTCATTACTAATCAAGATCATTACAATACCATTCTGAAGCATTTCATAGCGTTTCTACAATATATACTCAAGATATACAAAATATACAAACTTTCCGCCAAAGCCATAATTCATCCAACACTTCTAATTTTTGGCATACTTATGCATAGCATGTTTTCATCTTCTAGTTCCATCAAGTATAATCATAATTCACATCTTAACAACTTAGTTTCCATAGTATCACAAAAATCATTTTGAAGTGACATGATCTTCTACATTCCAATTCAATTCCAACTCAAACCATTAAACCTTCATTTATGTCATAAGAATCATAATAACACAACTAACATATCAAACAAAAATAATTCATTTTCATTTCTATTTTTCCCTACTACACGGCCAACACCTACTTTTTCCAAATTCAACCCAATTCATTCAACCTTCATTTCCAACATGAATTCCACCATAACCACAACTAGAACACAACACAAAATTCAACTCACCATAGATATACAACATACACACACCACACGGCTACAACACAAACACACACCACACGGCCATCACATGCATGCAACACTTTCATGATTCTCATGTACTCTACATATACTACAACATATACATAATTCCTTCAACATAAAAAGTAAAAATCTTACCTTTTCCAATTTCTTTCCACTTGCCAAAAGAAGCACTTCCTTGCCAAGATAATTATACCACTTTGAAGAGCACCTTGAGCTTAGTAGGAATATAGGAAAATTACAATTTTTGAACCAAGATTGAAGGCTTGGAAAAAAAAAATTTCCTTTCTTTTCTCTTCTTTCCCTCTTGGGCCAAATGGCTTTTCTTTTTTTTTCTCTTCTTTTCTTTTAATTTCTTGAAGCTTCTAAGGGGTGAGCATATATATATATATATATATTGTCCCCCTTATTTAACTTGTCATGTGACCATCACATGCCATGGGCTTGGGCCAAGGCATGTTGGCCGGCCACCTTCAAGACTTGGGCCTCAATTTCTTAATTTTTTTTTTGAGCCCAATTGTTGTCTAAACTTGAAATTCATGAAACCAATTTTTCAAAGTTCCAATTTTGTCCTTAGCCTCGCTCGATATCTCCACATCCATACTTCCATAACCGGCATACACATATTAAGAAAAAATCCAAACATGACCTTATTCCTTACAAGTCAAGGTTAATTCCAAGTTTTTCGAATATGCTAAAACACGGGATATAACAGTTGAGATCTCGGTAGTCCACATAGATTCGAATGTTTTCGTCCTTTTTGAGCATTGGTGCTATGTTAGCCACCCAAGTGGGGTTGGACGTCACCTCTACTATTCTAGACTCGATTTGTTTCTCCACTTCATCCTTTATCTTGATGCTCATTTCAGGCTTAAATGTCTGGGTCTTTTGTTTAATCAGAGTGAAGCCTTGCTTAATGGGCAATATATGGGCCACTACAGTGCTCAAACCAGGCATATCCGTGTATGACAAGGTGAAGACAACCATATATTCCTTTAAAAGAGCTACGAGCTCTTGTTTTTGTGGAGCTCCCAAATGAGCGTTGTGTCACACCCCGACTTTACTAGGGTGTGATGGGCACCCGACCCCATGTTCGGAGCCGAGCGAACCCGCTGACTCTTGTTACATATGTAAACTCGTGAATCAATTAAGAATAAGATACATGGTATACTCTCCATTTTTTTTTTTCATAAGAAAAGACTATCATCCTATGGGGCCCGTGACATAAAACATAATAACATATTGACTGGTGAAGCCGTCTACAAGCTGACACTCTATACCCACGACTCTGTCTGCAAAGTCTCTAACTCGAACATGACATCATAGCATAGGACTCTTGACCCGGCAACTCTCCAGAGCAAATGGAGATGCCAACTCCGCTGGAACATCGTCTATAATGGCGTCTGATCATCTGGGTGTACCTGCGCGGCATGAAACGCAGCCCCCGAAGAAGAGGGGTCAGTACGAGCAATGTACTGAGTATGTAAGGCATGAACAGCAACATATTGAGAGATATAAGCATGAACAATAACGGGATATCATATCGTGAGACAAAGGAATAACTTTGTACATGTGAACACTAACACATGGAACATAGAACATCCCATCGGATAACGAGTAACTCGTGTATCTGAGTGCCCCTGGGGGCGGGTGCCATGCATGCTAAGCTGCCTTTGAAAACATTTCTTTTCATATATATATAGAAAATATAACATGGTATATTGCCGAGGCGTCGGCCCATCCATTTAACCATAAATGTATATATATATATCCCGCGTCCGGCATCCCGCGTCCGGGATGATATCATGATAGATACGGATACATGTACCGTGTGTAACCCATATCTATATATATCCCATCTTCCCCATATACATATATATATACATATATCATAGCATGCAAGGGAGCCCAGAGAAAAGCTATAATGTTATCGGAGTGACGTAAGGTCGGTAACCTCCGATTTTATTATGGAATAACCACGGGCGCTTTATCTCACCTTGAAAGAACTAGTAATAAGGCGAGACTATCAATGGAGAGAGACATCATGAGCAAACATAGAATAGGACCATAAGGCAAAGAAAGTTCATATACTTTGGGATCTTTAAAAAAAAATAGTCATCATTCATGAGTAGAGCCGAAACTCAAGAAATAGCTTAACATTCCATATCGTCGTATTCGTGGTAAGAACATATATCCTTGACATATTCATCATATACTTCTTCTCATATCTGGCATCATCTTTCTCATCATAGAACCATAGTCGTCGTTTTAGTCATTAAGACTTTCAATATTGTAAAACTTGGTTCTTAGAGAAAAATGAATATTTTGGAAAACATTTGTAAACTTTTAGGAAGGAAAATCATGCCTTGGGGTCCATGGTTTAGTTAGAACAGCTATTGTTTGGTAGTCGGAATGATAACCAATAACTCCCATTAACTATAGTACGGAAATAAGCCTAATGGGACAATAGGAGGGAATTCGGGAATAGTGGGCCTACCTCGGTCAAATGAGGCGGCGTACACAATTTACGTATAATACGTTTCGTGACATGACTTGTGAGAGTTTTAGGGTAAATGGATCCTATTCACGCAAGTTCTAGGTGTTCAGACAATTCTTTCAACTATTCATAAGCATTTAATTCAATTCTACTTGAATGAATAGTAATCAAATTCAAGCTCGGATTTCTAGAATTAGAGTGGTCCCCGAGACACGTGTTCAAGCCTATTACATCTAAGACATGCCAAAGAAGGAAAGTGAAACCTTACATACCTTTTTCCGCTTCTTACGTTCCTCCAAATTCACGTTCCAAATCCATCAAAATCTACAAATTGGTCACATTTACCAAATGTTAACTTGAGCATCTAAAAGTGAATTCTCGAAATAACACTTGTCTACCAAAATTTCGGCAAAGATTTCCCCTGTAAATGCGCCATCCCCGAGATTCTAACTCGGCCCAATTCAACAACAACAACCCGAGAATGGAACTCGTCCACAATATCAACAACAATGCCAACAACCTTACTAACAACATTCAATTCATATTCAATTCAATTCAATTCGATTCATATGACTTTCAAAACGATTCAATCAACATACTACTTCGCCCAACACCTTCCAATTCAATAAGAATAATAACAACACATTTCTTTCTTTCCAATTCATAAACTATATTACCAATTCACATGCTTGTAACGTTATTTCCATAAATTCAAGAAAGCATATTCAAATCATATTACGTTCCAAATCAGCCCATACCCATCACAACTTCCATTTGAATCATCAAACTTTCATTTTCATTACATAGAATCCGTCACAACAACAACTAGAATACTAACTAACATTAATTCATTTTTCCTACACCATGGCAGCCCACTCACGGCCACACACACACACACAACCTTTTCATGAATTTTATTCATTTCTACACATTACAACATACACACAACATGTTGAATATGATTAATTCCTTACTCCAACATAACACACACACACTACACCTACACGGCTGCCCTTCCACTTTTATAATTCCATGAATTTCATTTATTTTTACCTACTATAACATGCACAACCATCCATAACATACAAAAGAGATGAAACCTTACCTTTTTTTCTTCAATCTTTCCTCTCGGCTAGGACATGCTCCTTGCAAAACAAATGGTTTTCCTCTTCCAACAACCACTCCATATGATAGAGGACCTTCCACTTAGTATAAAAACTTGAAGAAACAAAATTTTCTTGAACAATCCCCATGGGGCTGGTTCGGCCAGCCCCCTTTGGCTGATTTCTCCTTCTTCTTTTTCTTTTTCTCATGTTTTCTTGAAAGTTCTAGGAGCAAAATGATGAAGGCTTGCCTTCTTTGATCATCCCTCCTTTTATATATATAAATATGGCACATGACCATGCACATGGCCGGTCATGTGCCCTCCTCCTCTTTTTTTCTTTTTTCTTTTTTCCCTACAAATTTCTTCAAATTTTCTAGAGATTTCCCAAGTCACAAAAGATGACTTACTTGTCTTGCCTTGTCATCTTTTTCCACAAAGGTATTTTGGCCACTAAAGCATAAGGTGATCACATGTTTCATTGTATGGCTTGCAACAAATGGCCAATGCATAAGTGGGGCCCACGGCCACAATGGCTTCTCCAATAAGTCATGAATTAATAGACATTTCCAAATTCCAAATTTGACCTTAACACTCCATGCCAATAATATTATAAGCGTCTTGCGCATTCAAACATAACCGAAGAAAATATAACCTCATCCTCAACTTCCCGCCATTAACTCGAAATATTCAAATGTACAAAACGCGAGGTATAACATCCTTCCCCCCTTTGGAATATTCGTCCTCGAATGTTCGACTAGTCTTACGGGGTCTTATAAGCACCTCGGGGGAGCTCCCTTTTTGAAGTTATTTTCCATCCTTCATATTAGCTCTTAAGCTATCCAATACCGTTCTCTTTGTCATACTCTTTTTCTTTATATACGTCCATTTTCTGGCGTCGCACTACTCAAAGTTTGTGCGAACTTCTCATATTACCTTAAACATTATCCGGACTTCTATCTACTCATTGTCGGTTTCCCCGACCCTACTAATTCACTTCAGTAAAAGGTCTCCTTAGCAGCTCAAGCGTTCATATCAAATACACCACCGTATCAACTATATCTATCTCATCCTTACATTTTTCTCACCTGCTTCCCCCCTTTTGGGGTGTACCTATACCATTATCCTGTTTATCCTTCACCTCATATCCTTATTCCTCTTTAACTGCGCGCTTGTATTGTAGCTGTACGTCCATATTTCGTAAGTGTTCTGCTACTTTTATTCTCAGCACAGAATTCTTACAATTTCCGCTCGACAATGTTGATCCATTACCTTCATATATACATATATAATTACTATCAACTAGCCCACAAAATACGTCCGAACGCTGTTTAAGCCTATCCTAATTCCCAAGCTGTGATGCACTTTTTGTCTCTTCACCATTCTAGCCTACCTCGTCCTGCATGTCCTCTTATAGTCTCCAACCATTCCGTATACTCTGATTTCCTTAGGTCACTCTTAGCTTCTCATTTGTCCCTTGTATCTCACTTTGTAAAACTTTTAGCTTACTTCCCAGGGGGGTCACCCATCCTGAAATTGCTCCCACCTGAGCACGCTTAACCTCAAAACTTTGGTGGGGTTCGGTGCCTTAACACTGATATTTTCGCGTCCGCTTTCCCACATGGCCTTTACTACTCGGTCTCGAAGCCAATCAAAACTTTATAACTTCCGAGACATTTTCGTAATACGTCCTTTCTTCTACAATGACCGTTTTACCCTTTACCATTCCCGATGATCACTTTCCGCCGTGTCTATAACTATTTCCTATCGCGGACGTATCCCATTCCCACGTAACAAAACACAAATATATCAATCCGGTCTTACCTCTTTTGACTTCCATATCATCATTCGCTTTTTTCCATCGATACCGCGCCTCTCACTTTCATCGATTAGTATAAGGGATTTCATTTCCTAGGACTTGGCGCTATCGCACGATCTAAGGACAAAAGAAGGTCAATAATTCCTAGATGCCCCGCACCTCCTCGTCTATAGATGTGGCCGGCTTCACACCCATAAACAGACTCTACCGGACACGACTTTGCGTACATCCCTTGGACCAACCTCGCTCGATACCACTTTGTCACACCCCGACTTTACTAGGGTGTGATGGGCACCCGACCCCATGTTCGGAGCCGAGCGAACCCGCTGACTCTTGTTACATATGTAAACTCGTGAATCAATTAAGAATAAGATACATGGTATACTCTCCATTTTTTTTTTCATAACAAAAGACTATCATCCTATGGGGCCCGTGACATAAAACATAATAACATATTGACTGGTGAAGCCGTCTACAAGCTGACACTCTATACCCACGACTCTGTCTGCAAAGTCTCTAACTCGAACATGACATCATAGCATAGGACTCTTGACCCGGCAACCCTCCGCAGCAAATGGAGATGCCAACTCGCCGGAACATCGTCTATAATAGCGTCTGATCATCTGGGTGTACCTGCGCGGCATGAAACGCAGCCCCCGAAGAAGAGGGGTCAGTACGAGCAATGTACTGAGTATGTAAGGCATGAATAGTAACATAGTGAGAGATATAAGCATGAACAATAACGGGATATCATATCGTGAGACAAAGGAATAACCTGTACATGTGAACACTAACTGCATGGAACATAGAACATCCCATCGGATAGCAGAGTAACCTGTGTATCTGAGTGCCCCTGGGGGCGGGTGCCATGCATGCTAAGCTGCCTTTGAAAACATTTCTTTTCATATATATATAGAAAATATAACATGGTATATTGCCGAGGCGTCGGCAGCCGATCCATTTAACCATAAATGTATATATATCCCGCGTCCGGGCATCCCGCGTCCGGGATGATATCATGATAGATACGGATACATGTACCGTGTGTAACCCAGCGTCTATAGCGCTCTGCCCTGCTCCCATCTTCCCCATATACATATATATATATATATATATATATATATATATATATATATATATATATATATCATAGCAAGGGAACCCAAAGAAAACCTATAACGTTATCGGAGTGACGTAAGGTCGGTAACCTCCGATTTTATTATGGAATAACCACGGGCGCTTTATCTCACCTTGAAAGAACTAGTAATAAGGCGAGACTATCAATGGAGAGTGACATCATGAGCAAACATAGAATAGGACCATAAGGCAGCAGTTCATATACTTTGGGATCTTTTAAAAAAAAAAATAGTCATCATTCATGAGTAGAGCCTGAAACTCAAGAAATAGCTTAACATTCCATATCGTCGTATTCGTGGTAAGAACATATATCCTTGACATATTCATCATATACTTCTTCTCATATCTGGCATCATCTTTCTCATCATAGAACCATAGTCGTCATTTTAGTCATTAAGACTTTCAATATTGTAAAACTTGGTTCTTAGAGAAAAATGAATATTTTGGAAAACATTTGTAAACTTTTAGGAAGGAAAATCATGCCTTGGGGTCCATGGTTTAGTTAGAACAGCTATTGTTTGGTAGTCGGAATGATAACCAATAACTCCCATTAACTATAGTACGGAAATAAGCCTAATGGGACAATAGGGGGAATTTGGAATAGTGGGCCTACCTCGGTCAAATGAGGCGGCGTACACAATTTACGTATAATACGTTTCGTGACATGACTTGTGAGAGTTTTAGGGTAAACGGATCCTATTCACGCAAGTTCTAGGTGTTTAGACAATTCTTTCAACTATTCATAAGCATTTAATTCAATTCTACTGAATGAATAGTAATCAAATTCAAGCTCGGATTTCTAGAATTAGAGTGGTCCCCGAGACACGTGTTCAAGCCTATTACATCTAAGACATGCCAAAGAAGGAAAGTGAAACCTTACATACCTTTTTCCGCTTCTTACGTTCCTCCAAATTCACGTTCCAAATCCATCAAAATCTACAAATTGGTCACATTTACCAAATGTTAACTTGAGCATCTAAAAGTGAATTCTCGAAATAACACTTGTCTACCAAAATTTCGGCGGATTTCCCCCGTAAATGCGCCATCCCCGAGATTCTAACTCGGCCCAATTCAACAACAACAACCCGAGAATGGAACTCGTCCACAATATCAACAACAATGCCAACAACCTTACTAACAACATTCAATTCATATTCAATTCAATTCAATTCGATTCATATGACTTTCAAAACGATTCAATCAACATACTACTTCGCCAACACCTTCCAATTCAATAAGAATAATAACAACACATTTCTTTCTTTCCAATTCATAAACTATATTACCAATTCACATGCTTGTAACGTTATTTCCATAAATTCAAGAAAGCATATTCAAATCATATTACGTTCCAAATCAGCCCATACCCATCACAACTTCCATTTGAATCATCAAACTTTCATTTTCATTACATAGAATCAATCACAACAACAACTAGAATACTAACTAACATTAATTCATTTTCCTACACCATGGCAGCCCACTCACGGCCACACACACCACACACAACCTTTTCATGAATTTTATTCATTTCTACACATTACAACATACACACAACATGTTGAATATGATTAATTCCTTACTCCAACATAACACACACACACTACACCTACACGGCTGCCCTTCCACTTTTATAATTCCATGAATTTCATTTATTTTTACCTACTATAACATGCACAACCATCCATAACATACAAAAGAGATGAAACCTTACCTTTTTTTCTTCAATCTTTCCTCTCGGCTAGGACATGCTCCTTGCAAAACAAATGGTTTTCCTCTTCCAACAACCACTCCATATGATAGAGGACCTTCTACTTAGTATAAAAACTTGAAGAAACAAAATTTTCTTGAACAATCCCCATGGGTCGGTTCGGCCACCCCTTTGGCTGATTTCTCCTTCTTCTTTTTCTTTTTCTCATGTTTTCTTGAAAGTTCTAGGAGCAAAATGATGAAGGCTTGCCTTCTTTGATCATCCCTCCATTTATATATATAAATATGGCACATGACCATGCACATGGCTGGTCATGTGCCCTCCTCCTCTTTTTTTCTTTTTTCTTTTTTCCCTACAAATTTCTTCAAATTTTCTTGAGATTTCCCAAGTCACAAAAGATGACTTACTTGTCTTGCCTTGTCATCTTTTTCCACAAAGGTATTTTGGCCACTAAAGCATAAGGTGATCACATGTTTCATTGTATGGCTTGCAACAAATGGCCAATGCATAAGTGGGGCCCACGGCCACAATGGCTTCTCCAATAAGTCATGAATTAATAGACATTTCCAAATTCCAAATTTGACCTTAACACTCCATGCCAATAATATTATAAGCGTCTTGCGCATTCAAACATAACCAGAAAATATAACCTCGTCCTCAACTTCCCGCCATTAACTCGAAATATTCAAATGTACGAAACGCGAGGTATAACACGTTGATTCGTATCTCCTTGACATCCTCTTAGTCACCAAGGTTGATCATCTCAGTTTCATCCATATTTGGTTTTTTCTTTTCTTCCAATTCTTCTGCCAATCCCTCTGGCATTATTGTTGATTCATCGTACTAATCGTAGTCCTGTTGTCTGTTATCCTCGTTCGTTTCCCGACATGTCATGACATTTTCGGTTGTTTCATTATGGTTACTACTGAAAAGGCGAGGCAGAGTAAAGTTAGGTTTATTATTACATGTTACGCGTAGTTAGTTAGGAAAACCTTTATTATTATTATTATTATTATTATTATTATTATTATTATCTGATAAAGATAGCAGTTTTATGTAGATTTGAGACTTTTCATTAATTCAAGAACAATTGACTACAACTGTGGTCCTGGATTGGAACAACGTCAGACCATGTCCATTTTTAAACATTAAGAAGTAATTTAGAAAAGGCTATTATTCGGGCCTCAGCCGATGTCACCGCTTTTAGCAAAAGGTTTTAAGAAAAATTCATCTTTCTACCGAGGAGCCAAGAGGGGGGTGGATGTCCAATTGTTCAGGCGCTCTCCTAGCCTCAGACTGCGTATGTTGGGTATCTCCTGACTTTCTTCAATGATCGCATAGCATCCCTCTTCTTGGAACAGAGACTCGAGACTCCCATCAGTTTCTTCTTCGTTCAACATCGGCATATTTACGGGAATGACTGGTACAGGCCCGAAATTGGACGAAACAAGTTCCTTGTTCTGGCCTCTCTCTTTATCGCCCTTGTGAGCTCGTCTTCGCTAAGAGTATACCCTAGATCGAAGTGGTAATTTCCTTTGGGATTGAGACAGGCTCTGTTATCCCTTCGAGATCTCTTCCTAAAACTTTTCCTATTTCGAAACCATTCCTCAGCATGGTAAAGGCAATCATTTTGTAGACTGCTGGCATAGGCTTACCCACCTCTTCCTCCACATGAGTGGCCCCAACGTATTCCACTACATAAAAGTTTGGTATGTGAGGGCTCCCTTTTGATCACAGGAACGATGTTGTAAGGATACTTCTAAATATCCTTCTCAGCTGCCACCATGATTTCCCGTCCTTGCCATTCAAATTTCATGGCTTGGTGTAGAGTTGATGGGATTGCACTGGCGGAGTGTATCCAGGGTCTTCCCAAGAGCATATTGTAGTTGGCGGTGATTGCCATGACCTAAAATTCTGCTTTGAAAGTGGCAGGTCCAACCTGGATTTGTAGGTTTATCTCTCTAAGGGAATCACTTAGAGACCCGTCAAATCCCCTAACGTTTGTTCCACTTTGGCAAATCTTGCCTACGTTGCAGCCAAGCTAAGTCAATGTGGAGATGGGAATATCTTCTTCTCTAACTCTCACTTGGTGATAACCTGATGTCACGAACCAACCCCGTAGGCCGTGAGTAGTGCCCCGAAATGACACTCGTATACAT
>NW_026713690.1:0-27031 GCF_029784015.1 Lycium ferocissimum | reverse complement strand
TTTATTACAATTGTCAATTCGTTCCTGCTTCCTGCTGATGCCTTCTTGATATGCCGATATGTTCTGAACTCTGGCTCCGAGCTAATAAATTTCCCCTTTTGGAGAGTGAGAAGGCCATAATCCCTTCCAAGTCTAATATGTTCTTCCCCCCTTATTAAGGAGGTCCTAATACACCAATAGTTTTTAGGTATCCATCGTCTTCGGCACTTATCTTTCGAGAAATAGAAATCTCTTAGCATCGTTGCACGACCTAATCATTCTTTTCCAAATATCATTGTATTAAAACTTTCCAAGCTTACCCTGTGGCGACAACAGCATCCGCTTATCCTATAACGTTTGTCACTTTAACCTTACTACCCTGTCCGATCAATGCCTCCAATATGCCCCAACGTCGATTCTTTGGGATACACATACCCGCTGATATAGCCATGTATGGGATATCCTATACACACGTACACATATAATTGCTACCATCTCGTTTACAAAATATTTACAAACGTTATTCCAACTCACCCTAATTCTAGAGCTGAGATGCACCTTCTTTCTCTTCATCGATCTAGTCTGTCTCGGCCTACGTGACCTCTTAAGGTTTCCACCCACTCAGTATTTTCTAATTTCCCCTTAGGCTACTCTAGCTTCCCATTTGGCTCTCCTGTGTCTGACTTTATAGGACTTTTAATACTCTTCCCGGGGGGTCACCCATCCTAAAATTTCTCTGCTCAAAGACGCTTAACATTGGAACTCGATGAAATACGATGCTCTAATGCTAATATGATAGCGTCCACCTCACTGCATGACCTTCATCGCATAATCTGGAGTAAGTTGATGTCACACCCCAATTTCCGATAGGGTGTGATGGGCACCCGACCCTTATCTAGGGCCGAGCGAACCCTCAGACTATCGTAATACTCGTATTCATATTGGGCCCTCGACCAAATCATAAGTACATAACAAAAATTTGTATGAAAAACGAACATACTTTATATCGTTACAGATCAAACACAACCTGCGACCGTACAAAATCTATAATATCATATGTAACAATACGACGGCTTATGCAGCCGCTCACAGTGACATCTTATACACACGGCTACGTACGCAAAGTCTCTAGCATGACCCTGATATCATAACACAAACAAACTCGACTCGGCGGACTTACGGAACAAGTGGAGCTCTCGCCAATCCCGCGGAACATCTTCTCGCTAATATCTCTAGCTCACACGGGTGTACCGCGGCATGAAACGCGGCCCGAAGAAAGGGGTCGATGCGGAATATGTCGAGTATGTAAAGGGAAATCATTCTGAGTCATAACCGAATGAAAATTACGAAAAAACAAGTATAGGAATTAGAGAGTCATAATTTGCCTGTATAACACTTATCATGTATATACATATGCCGGTGAGCAAAACATATCGCAATCATAGTAATTCGAAAATCATATGCGAAGTACAGAAAACAGATTTAGTAGCCAGAATGTCAAAAGCTTAGCTTACTCTTCTTTCTTTTTGAAAAACGCTTCGTCTCACATATATAAAAATAGATCATATCATAGTAGCCGACATTAGCCGATGTGGATTTGCCTAAACCAGTCACGGAATTTTGCCTCGCCATCGGGTTTGCCCCCTACCCGGCTCCGAAACCAACAAATCATAGTCCAGACTATCAAAATCACATATCACATGCATACAAAACGTGTCCCGGCCCTCTAGGCGAGGGACTCGGTAAATAGAACCATCATATGCACGTCAATTATCGGAGATCATATGTGGGTTACGGTAAAACATGTGTAATAATCCGAATGTCAAAATACTACCGGGTAGAATGCAAATCATGCATAGGCTCTTAGAACGGTGGTCGCCGCCCGTCGTCGGCGCCACACCACATCATACTCTGAAATTTTCATATCTCCGTATCCCCGTCACGCACACACATCATATATACCACGGTACCCTACTAAGAGGGACACGGCGTACGGACACATCATAACACCATTATCCTCGGTTCCCGGCCAAAGGGGCTCGACGAACCGAACACATCATACTCCGGAATTATAGCATAATGCGCACGATAACAACCGGCCCGGGATCCGGCGAAGGAAGTCATAATAGTGGCACGAGCAGAGTCGTGGGATTTATGTACCATTCAATCATTCATACAGACTCCACATAATAATCAAACAGTTTATCATTCACAAACCAAAGCAATGGTCAGATCAAGTGCCTTCCGAACGTTACTCGGAGACATATCAAATAAATCCTTGTCCATCATAATTACGTATCAAGGTTATATGCATACGGATTCTCGTTTCATACATTTACACAGACTTACCAGAATATTCAGACGAATCATCATTTACAAACTGATGACATTGACCAAATCAAATCTCTTCCAGATATTATCCGGGACTTATTAACAGAACTTTAGACGTCATAATCGCGTATCAGAATCACATACGTACGAATCTCTAGTTCAAACTTAACAGATAAGTGAGTACTCATATTCGGGAGTCAGATTATTAGCCATATCAAGTCGTATTAACAAATTGTTAAAACTATACAACGGAGCGTCTTGCGGGCCCACGGGCAAGTACCAAACCGGCCCGAGCCCGCCCATGAATGTCGAGGACGTTATACATTAGGGAACCTCCCACGAGCGTTTCGGAGCGATCCGAGCTCGTATGTGAAAGATACGGACGTTCGTAGTTTCGACTCGTTATGAACATATTCTTTTAAGCACATTCTTATTCAATCATACAAAGGCATAGAAACCATAATTTGACTACATTATGCATACGGATGTCAAGAAACAAATAAGACTCACGGACATGCTCGGATCGCAGGAGTAGAGTGTTATATCCCGTATTTTGAACAACGGGACAACTTGTGTGAATTATGAGAAGTTAGGGACTAGGATATCCCGAGGGACTTTCGTTTGTTTTAAAGGCTTAAATTGTGTATGATTTCAATGTCTTAAAAATGTTAAAGAAACACTTGGAGGAATTTTCCCTTTTTAGTAAGTGGACTATTTTGGGAAAGTTGAAAATTCAAAAAAAAAAAAAAAAAAAAAAAGAGGGCAAGGTGGCCGGCCACTTCATAGTGGGCCATGTCCACATGGAACATGTTGTGTATTTATAAAAGATGACTAAGTCATCTTCAACACTTAAACAATTTCTAGAAAAATCAAGAAAAACCTTGGAGACAAAAACCAAGAGGGTTTCGGCCATGTCCATGATTTTCAAGACCAAATTTCATCCATCAAAAAATAAATTCTTCAAGTAAAGTTGCTAATTCAAGGGTGCTAAGTAACGTGGCGGTGTTGTTTCGGACAATAGTACGCTCGTTTTCTCTAACGACCAACTTTGGTCAAGTTAAGAAGTTGAAGAAGAAAGGTGAGTTTAATCTTGTTTTCTTGTGTTATAGATGGTGTATATGTGTTGTTGTATGCTAAAATGGAAGAAATTTATGTTAGGAGGGAAGTTGAAGTTGGCCGTGTGTGGTAGGTTTGGCCATGTGTATGTGTGTTGTAGTATAAGTCATGTATTAATGGTAGTTAGCATGTTTTAATTGTTGTAGTGTGAAGAAAAGAATGAAAATCATCCTTTGGTGTGGCATAGTGTGTTGGCCGAATGGCCTTCCTTTGTGTAGTCTAGAATGAACAAATTGTCGTTAGTATTTTCATTGTCGTCGTTATGGATTTTACAAGGAGAAATGCAAGTTTAATGACTTAGAATAATACTATGTTGGTTATGGCACGATTTGGGAATTTATGTGGATTTTATGTAATTTTTATACTTATGAATATTGCGTTGTTAGTGTGTTGATTAATGATGTAAATCATGAATTTGGAAGAGAAGAGTGTAATTGATGTTGTTCTCGGGTTTGGGGACTATTTCGGGTGCAATGGAACAATATTTGGATTGTTGGAAAAATCGTATGAATTGCTTAAAGTGTTATTGCATATGGTTTGAATGGGTTCGGACTAGTAGTTGGACGCATGAGCGTTAATATCAATTTGGTTGCATGAAATTAGTGACTATATTGGAATGTCTCTAAGTATATAGCAATATGTGTTTAGCGTTGGAATATGTTGGGATTGAATATTAATGTTGGAACGTATTGTGAATCGACTATTAATGTTGTGGCTTGGTTTCTTGTTGGGTTGTTGTTGAAATTAGCCGAGTTAGAATCTCAGGGTTGGAGCATTTGCAGGGGAAATGCTGCCGAAATTTTTGTAAATACTTGAGTTGCTATTTTTGGCTTTTTGGTACGTACGGGTGCCCAGGTCGGGCACTAGTCACGGCCTACGGGGTTGGGTCGTGACAAAAGTGGTATCAGAGCGGTTCGTCCTCGGAATGTCCACAGGCCGTGTCTAGTAGAGTCCTGTTTATCGGTGTGTTGTGCACCACATCTATAAACGGGAGGCTACAGGACATTTAGGATACTGTCTTTCTTTCTGATCTTAGATCGTGCGATAGAGCGGGGTTATTAGGATGACTTCTTTTCTAACGATCTGTTATGTTTTCAGCGATGCCTCCGAGAAAGGCAACGCGGGCGCCGAAGGGCAAGTGCCGCTCTCTTCGGGGAGAGACCGGTCGGGGGCCGGCAGGGTTACTAGAGCCACGCCCGGCCCGGCGAGGAGATTGTGCCCCGGTCGGCTAGTTTCGCCACCCCATCACCGCCCCGAGGGGCACGGAGCGGCGGCGGCGCGCGGCACGAGGGCGGCCCCACCGCCCGCCCTTGAGGTTCGAGTGCCGAGCCTCCTCCTCGGCCGGGGCGGAGGACGGGGCCATGAGGGACGTTGTTCGGTCGGCCAGCCGGTGAAGAGGCAGGTCCAGAGACAGGGGGCTGGAGATGATTATGCTAGTGGACGTGACAGCCAGAGGGCTCGATATTTTCTGACCTGTAATCCGCCAGAGTTCTTCGGGTCAAAGCCCGAGGAGGACCCTCAGGAGTTTATTAGAGAGATGCGGCGTACGCTGCGACTTATCAGGGCCTCCGAGACTGAGTCAGTGGAGCGCGGCGTCGTATCGGTACGCACGATATAGCAGCCAATTGGTTTGAGTCGTGGGAGCTGTCCCGGGGTGAGGGCGCGCCACCAGCCGTATGGGAGGAGTTCACAGAGGCTTTCCTTGCTCATTTTCTACCCCCGGAGACCAGACGAGCCAGGGTACACAGGTTTATACATTTGAAGCAGCGTGGTAGGAACGTCGAGTAGGCACCACGGAGTTTGATTCCTTATCCGGATACGCTCACTGTGTGTGGCAGATATGGATGACAGAGTACACCAGTATATTATGGGGCTGGATGATTATTTGATTGACAGCTGTATGTCGATGGCTGCTCAGCCTGGCGTGGACATCGCACGAGTACAGGCATACGCCCAGGGCATGGAGGAGCGGCACAGGGGCGCCGGCCGACGGGACTTCGATAGCGCCGGCCCCGAGGCTAGGTCGGTCGGGTGATACCGGGGATTCTCGGGCGGACGGCCTCCGCGGCGGCCACGGCGGAATATTCCTCCCGGCCCGGCCGGAGGTACACCCCCACGGCCCTGCGCGGGGGCCGACACGGTCGGATATTCGGAGCGGGTCGAGCTCCGGGGCTTCGAGCTTCACGGACGGGCGAGGCGCCGGTCGGTCCGGGCCACCCTATACCTCCATGCTCCTACGTAGGAGGCACCATCGCGAGTGCTATCGGGCTACGGGTGCTTGCTTTGTTGTGGCCGTCGGGGCCCACGAGAGGTGCCCGCGTGGGGATGGTGGAGGTGGTGCGGCGCGGCCCCTACGAGGTTCGAGGTGCTGGTTCATCTTCGTCATCCGTGGCTATGCGCCTGCGCGGGCGAGGGTATGCCGGCACGGCGGACCGCGGTAGAGGCCGTGGCGGAGCGCCCGGTTCTAGCGGTCCATCGAGCCGCATATATGCTCTAGCCGGCCGTCGGGACCGGGAGGCATCACCTAACGTGGTTACGGGTACATTATTGGTTTTCTCTCGAGTTGTATATGCATTGATTGATCTGGTTCTACTTTGTCATATATTTCTCCTCTTGTGCTGATAAAATTGGGATTAAATACGAACCAATAGAACCGTTTGAGGTAGCCACTCGGTAGGGGATTCTATTATCGCTGACGGTATATAAAGATTGTTCGATAATTGTTTGTGATCGTTATAAGGCGATTTGGTAGAGCTAGACATGATTGAATTTGATGTTATTATGGGTATGGGTGGCTTGGCTTCGTGTTATGCTAATGTTGATTGCCAAAAGAAAGTAGTCCGCTTCCAATTCCCGGTGTGAACCGGTTATAGAATGGGCAGGTAATACTGCAACGCCGAGGGGTAAGTTTATTTCATACCTCAAGGCAAGAAAAATGATCAGAAAGGGTTATATTTATCATCTGGTTCGCGTACATGATTTGAAAGCTGAAACACCAACTATTCAGTCCGTTCCAGTGGTAAATGAATTCCCAGATGTATTCCCAGACGAGCTACCAGGTCTTCCTCCGGAACGGGAGATAGAATTCACATAGATGCTGTTGCGTACACTCGGCCCATATCTATTCCTCCGTACGAGAATGGCACCGGCGAACTAAAGGAATTAAAGGAGCGGTTGCGAGAGATCTTGGAGAAGGGCTTTATTCGACCAAACACGTCGCCACGGGGAGCACCGGTATTATTTGTGAGGAAGAAAGACGGTTGTCGCGGATGTGTATTGATTATCGGCAGCTGAATAAGGTAACTATAAAGAATAAATACCCCCTCCCCAGGATTGACGATTTATTTGATCAGTTGCAGGGAGCTAAATGTTTTTCAAAGATAGACCTGCGGTCTGGTTATCACCAGGTGCGAGTACGGGAGGCAGATATTCCCAAGACAGCCTTCAGGACCCGGTATGGGCACTATGAATTCAGAGTTATGTCTTTCGGGCTGACGAATGCTCCAGCGGTATTCATGGATCTTATGAATCGGGTATTCAGGCCGTTCTTGGATATGTTTGTGATCGTATTTATTGATGACATTCTGGTCTATTCTCGGTCAGAAGACGAGCACGTGGATCATTTGAGAACGGTTCTTGGGGTACTTCGACATCAGAAACTATATGCCAAATTTTCTAAATGTGAATTCTGGCTAACATCAGTGGCATTCTTGGGACATATTATTGGGGCTGACGGTATTCGGGTAGATACCCAGAAAATCGAAGCTGTGAAGAATTGGCCCCGGCCTACGACGCCGACAGAGGTACGTAGCTTCCTGGGATTGGCTGGTTATTATAGAAGATTTGTAGAGAAATTTGCTTCCATTTCAGCGCCTTTAACAAGGCTAACTCAGAAGGGAGCCAAATTCCAGTGGACGGATGCCTGCGAGCGGAGCTTCCAGTTGCTGAAGGAGAAATTGACTACAGCTCCAGTCCTGACACTTCCCGAGGGACCAGACGGGTATGTTATTTATTGTGACGCTTCAGGTGTTGGACTGGGTTGTGTATTAATGCAGCACGGCCGCGTCATAGCCTATGCTTCCCGACAGCTTAGAAAACATGAAAAGAATTATCCCACTCATGATTTGGAGCTCGCAGCGGTGATTCATGCCTTGAAGATGTGGAGACATTATCTATATGGCGTCCATGTTGATATCTATACTGAGATCATAAGAGTCTCCAATATATCTTTAAGCGAAAAGAGCTTAATTTGCGGCGAGAGACGGTGGTTAGAGCTATTGAAGGATTATGATGTTGATATTCTATACCATCCGTGGGGAAGGCCAATGTTGTCGCAGATGCTCTCAGTCGTAAATCTATGGGCAGCTTGGCGGATGTTCCACCAGAAAAGAAAGAAATAGTTCGTGAAATTCATCAGCTGGCAAGCCTTGGAGTCCGTTTAGCCGAATCTGGAAATGCTGGGATTTATGTTCGAGAAGTTGCTGAATCTTCTATTGTGGAAGAAATTAAGCGTCGCCAATATGAAGATCCTATTACGGTGCATTATCGAGACACGGCCCGTGAAAAAGAAGACTCCGTTCGAGGTTTCATCGGATGGGGTGTTATTATTCGGGCGGATTATGTGTGCACAGGGTTGCGGTTACGACGACGGGTTATGGGCGAGGCACACTATGCCCGTTATTCATTTCACCGGGGCTACAAAAATGTACCACGATCTCGGATGTCTATCTTTGGTGGGATGGCATGAAAAAGGATATCGCGAATTCGTCGCTCGGTGTCCAAAGCGCCGGCGGTCAAGATTGAGCACCGAAACCGGTGGGCTACTACGGGGAAATGGAGATACCGACGTGGAAGTGGAGAAATAATTAATATGGACTTCGTCGCGAGTTTGCCCGCACTCCACGAAGGTATGATTCTATACGGGTTATCGTTGATCGGCCGACAAAAATCAGCCCATTTCCTCGGTCGGGACCACCACTTATTCGGCGAGGATTATGCCAGATATATATTAAGGAGATAGTGAGGCTTCGTGGAGTTCCGTATCTATTATTTACGAGAGGCACTCGGTTTCTGACAGAAATTTACGAGGTCATTTCAAGACGGATTGGGGACTCGGGTAAATCTTAGTCTTGCTTTCCATCCTCGAGTGACGGACGGGCCGAGCGCGCTATCCGGACTCGAAGATATGTTACGGGCTGTATTATCGATTTCGAGAGGTAGGAAGCCGGGATGATCACTTGCCATTGATTGAATTTGCCTATAATAATAGCTACCACTCCAGTATCCGAGATGGCACCGTACGAGGCTTTATATGGCAGGAAATGCAAATCACCAATCGGCTGGTTCGATGTGGGTGAAACTAAATTAATTGGTCCGGACATGATCCACAAGCGGTGGACAAAGTAAAGCTTATTCGAGAAAGGTTATTAGCGGCCCAAAGTCGGAAATCGTATGCGAGATAATCGACGTCGGCACTTGGAGTTCGAAGTTGGTGATTGGGTATTCTGAAGGTATCGCCCATGAAAGGTGTTATGAGATTTGGTAAGAAAGGGAAGCTCGGTCAAGATATATCGGGCCTTATCAAATTGTTCGGAGAATAGGCAAAGTTGCTTATGAATTAAATTACCGGTACCTGATTTGGGAGCGGTGCACCGGTATTCCATGTTTCTATGCTCCGTAAGTGCATTGGTGACCCTTCCAGAATATTTCCTGTGGATGATGTCCAGGTCACGGAAGAACTATCCTATGAAGAGCAGCCGGTAGCTATATTGGACCGGCAGTTAAGAAGGTTGCGGAACAAAGATATAGCCTCCGTTAAGGTGCTGTGGCGGAATAACAACCGGGAGGAAACTACCTGGGAAGCTGAGGAGCTGATGAAGAAGAAGTATCCTCACTTATTTCCGGTGCCCACAGTAATTTAAATTCCTTTCTTTGACTATATTAAACTATATGTAATGTCGATAAAAGAACTCCCCGAATTGTTTACGTAAGCCACGGGGTTAATTTGACATTAGAGGACGAATGTCCTAAAGGGGGGAGGATGTTATATCCCTTATTTTGAACAACGGGACAACTTGAGTGAATTATGAGAAGTTAGGGACAAGGCTATCCCGAGAGACTTTCGTTTGTTTTAAAGGCTTAAATTGTGTATGATTTCAATGTCTTGAAAATGTTAAAGACAACACTTGGAGGAATTTTCCATTTTTAGTAAGTGGACTATTTTGGGAAAGTTGAAAATTCAAAAAAAAAAAAAAAAAAAAAAAAAAGAGGGCAAGGTGGCCGGCCACTTCATAGTGGGCCATGGCCACATGGAACATGTTGTGTATTTATAAAAGATGACTAAGTCATCTTCAACACTTAAACAATTTCTAGAAAAATCAAGAAAAAAGAGGAGACAAAAAGGAAGGGTTACGGCCATGTCCATGATTTTCAAGACCAAATTTCATCCATGAAAAAAATAAATTCTTCAAGTAAAGTTGCTAATTCAAGGGTGCTAAGTAACGTGGTGTTGTTGTTTCGGACAATAGTACGCTCGTTTTCTCTAACGACCAATTTTGGTCAAGTTAAGAAGTTGAAGAAGAAAGGTGAGTTTAATCTTGTTTTCTTGTGTTATAGATGGTGTATATGTGTTGTTGTATGCTAAAATGGAAGAAATTTATGTTAGGAGGGAACATTGAAGTTGGCCGTGTGTGGTAGGTTTGGCCATGTGTATGTGTGTTGTAGTATAAGTCATGTATTAATGGTAGTTAGCATGTTTTAATTGTTGTGGTGTGAAGAAAAGAATGAAGATCATCCTTTGGTGTGGCATAGTGTGTTGGCCGAATGGCCTTCCTTTGTGTAGTCTAGAATGAACAAATTATCGTTAGTATTTTCATTGTCGTCGTTATGGATTTTATAAGGAGAAATGCAAGTTTAATGACTTAGAATAATACTATGTTGGTTATTGGACGATTTGGGAATTTATGTGGATTTTATGTAATTTTTACATTTATGAATATTGCATTGTTAGTGTGTTGATTAATGATGTAAATCATGAATTTGGAAGAGAAGAGTGTAATTGATGTTGTTCTCGGGTTTGGGTGGACTATTTCGGGTGCAATGGAACAATATTTGGATTGTTGGAAAAATGTATGAATTGCTTAAAGTGTTATTGCATATGGTTTGAATGGGTTCGGACTAGTAGTTGGACGCATGAGCGTTAATATCAATTTGGTTGCATGAAATTAGTGACTATATTGGAATGTCTCTAAGTATATAGCAATATGTGTTTAGTGTTGGAATATGTTGGGATTGAATATTAATGTTGGAACGTATTGTGAATCGACTATTAATGTTGTGGTTTGGTTTCTTGTTGGGTTGTTGTTGAAATTAGCCGAGTTGAGAATCTCGGGGTTGGAGCATTTGGAAAAATTTCTATAAATTTTGTAAAATTTCTATGAATGCTATTTTTGGCTTTTTGGTACGTACGGGTGTCTAAAGGCACTAGTATGGCTTAATGTTAGTCGTGACTTTGCGTTATGTAGATCTTGGAATTGCCGAGGGTTGAGGCTAGAGTACTTGGAGAAGGCCTAAGGACAAAATTGGAATTTTGGAAATTTATTGAAAAGGAATTGCAAAATATGATTCATGAAGAATTGGGCCAAAAAGAGAATAAGAAAATGAGGCCCAAATTTGGAAAGGGTGGCCGGCCATGCTTGGCCCAAACCCACCAAATTAATAAAATCTTCCATGTGCCAAACATGTGAGCAATTAAGGGGACATATATATATATATATATATATATATATATATATATATATATATATATATATATATATATATATATATATATATATATATATGTATTTCTCTCTAGAATTTTCAAGAAAAATCAAAAGAAATCAAGAAAACACAAAAAAAAGGCCTTCGGCCGTGGAGAAAGAAGAGAGAAAAGAAAGAAGAGAAAAATTCTTGGAGCTTGGTTGTTGATTCAAAAACTTGGTTCTTCTTGGATTCATACTAAGTTCAAGGTGCTCTTCAAAGTGGGTATAATTTTCAAGGCAAGAAAGTATTTCTTTTGGCAAGTGGAATTTAGTTGGAAAGGTAAGAATTTTATGCTCTTTATATGTTATGGAAGATTTGTTTATGTTGTGGTATGGTGAAATTGATATGAAATTCAAAAAAAAAACATGGAAATTTCATGACATGTGTGTGTTGTGCATGCGTGTGTGTGTGTAGCCAGACTAGTTGATTTTTATGTTATGTTCTAGTTGTGGTTATGGTGTATTCATATTGGAGAAAGAAGATTGAATGACTTGATTGAAGTTGTGAATGTTAGATGTGACCGTGTGTGAGGTGTGTTTTGGAAGTTAGAATGAAAATGAAGTGAATTTAATTTTTTTTGCTATGTTATGTTGTTATGATCTTAGTGATGCAAATAAGGGTTTAATGACTTGAATTGGCATTGTGTGTGTTGTTGTATGTAATTATGGGAATTTATGCGATTTTATATTTTTATATAATGATGAAAGTAAGTGGTAAATGTGAATTATGATAGTTGTTAATGGAATTGAAAGGAAACAATGTGTTTGGAAGCTTTGTTGTGTTTGGAAGTTTTGATGGAATTATGGAATTGATGGAAATTTTTGTATATTTGTGAAATAATGTATGAAATGCTAATGGAATGTATTTGAATGGTCTTGAATGAGTTAAATGAGTATAGAAACATTGATATTAGTTTGAAAATGTGAAGTTAGTTTGGAAGTTGTTGCTTTATGAAGAAAGAAGACTAATTATGTTAATAAGCGATTCTAGTGTTAATTGTTGTTGTTGTGGTGTTGTTGTTGGGTTGTTGTTGTTATTGTTCTAGCCGAGTTAATTCTCGGGGTGCCACATTTAGGGGGAGGTGCTGCCGAAATTTCGGTAGACAAGTATAAACCCAAGGTTGAAATGTTAACTCTCATGAATAGTAACTGGTAAAGGTGACCATTTGCAGATTTTTGACGAAACAGGAATCGAAATTGGACGAGCGTAAGGCACAACAAAGGTATGTAAAGTCTTGCCCTTCATTCTTTGGCATGTTCTGAGTGTGTCAGGCTTGAAAGCGAGCCTCGAACGCACTTCTGCTTCTCACACTCCGAGATTGAAAATAGCCCGAAACCCTTTAGTAAGATTGAATTATTCCTTTACCTTTGGTCGACAAAACAAACTATATGTATGTAATTTCCATAAATGGAGTTGGAACACCCTATAATGATTATGGATGACTCCCTAAGATTATTATCTATCATTTATGTATATCACCGTGATCGGGTCGAGGAGGGCCCACAAAACACGACACTCCTTGTGTGGCTCAAATTGATTTATTTTGTTCGTTTTTCATAGGTAACTCCTAGTTATGTTTCCGTCGCTAGTTAATAAGTATTGTGACTATCTTTACCGAATCTTGACATTATTCGACATAACGGAACGGTTACGGACACTCATTACGATATAATCGACTACTCGATTTGACCTACCGTACGGACTATTTCGGTTCCGTTGAGTACGAATATTGGTACGTATGCATATGGTTTCTCATTAATCATGTTCGTGGATGCCTCAACGCTTCCTTCGCGCGCCGGGCCGAGGTTACGTGATTCGTGCACTTGGTTTGCATTGTTCACGCGTCCCTCGGATGTGCGGGCGGGATCTGTTACATCGATTATGATTTGATTATGTGATATTATGGGGATGGCGGCCGGGATGGCATTTGATACGATTCTGTACTGTCCACCGCGTCCGTACTAAGAGGGTCGGGTTACGCCGCGTCCCTTATTAAAGGGCGGGATACGATATATGATATGTATGTACGAATATGCTTATGACTCGCATGCATGATTTGAGATTACGATTTGGATAAAGATACGTACGTCACATTTACGCACGTCCGTTTCGGACTACGATTATGTCCGTCATACTTCGAGTTCGATCTGTACGAGAGTCCGTCTTGTCACTCCTTTGTACTTCGGACTATATGTTTATGATTTGTGATCACACTACCTGCGATTTGCCTGCTTCCGTCGATTTGCATTGTATTGAAACTCCGTCCGCTACATTCCTAAATACGACATATTATGATTACGTACGCACACTCGTAAGTACGCTCGCTACGACAATCCGATTACGTCCGTTATGATTTTACCTATCCGACTCTCGATTATGATTATGTATATTTTGTTTCCGCTTTACATACTCGGTACATTTCGTGCGACCCCCTGTTCTTCGGGGGGGTGCGTTACATGCCCGCGGTACGGACGCGCGCGTGATACGCCACCGGTTTAGGACTTCGGTTCTTTGCATGCGAGAGCTCCTTTTGATCGGAGGCGATATTTTTGGTATATATCTTTTTTTGTTTGTACGCTTTGTACATATGGTCATTTGGGTACGACGGGGCCTGTCCGTCTTCGATTGTTCGTATGTTAGAGGCCTGTAGACATGTTTGTGGGTTGTGGGTTGTCCTTTGTTCAGGTAGGTGTGTGCGAGTTGCGACTCTGTCTGTTATAACAGCCCTAACGGCTTCTGTACAGGTTTAAGTATGTATATATGTATATGTATGTTCGTGCGATGCATTTTATATCTGTATGAATTTATGTATATTTAAACAGAGTTAGCTATTTGGTATGCCAGATCTGTTAGGTAGGTACGTATGGGTGTCCAGTTAGGACACCAGTCGCGGCCTACGGGGTTGGGTCGTGACAAAAGTGGTATCAGAGCGGTCAGTCCTCGGAATGTACGCGGGCCGTGTCTAGTAGAGTCTTGTTTATCGGTGTGTTGGGCCCCACATCTATAAACAGGAGGCTACAGGACATCTAGGATGTTATGTTACCCTTTCTTGGAATCTTAGATCGTGCGATAGGGCTGTATTGTTAGGATGGTTCCTCCCAACGAATTGCTGTGTCTACAGCGAGGCTCCAAAAGAGCAACAACGTCAGTATTTTGGGAAATTGTTTCTGACCCTCTCCCTGCAGGTGATTGTAGGTTGACGAAGATGAAGAGGACGGCTCCTGACGAGGGGGATGGGGGTGCTAAGAAGGCCCCTAGGATGTCACCGGGGCCGAGTAGGCAAAGCCCCAGCTATTCGATTGAGACAGATCCTTCGGAGGATCCCACGGAGGACAGTTACGATACGGATCCGTCGGAGGACCCATCTACGACCCCTAGAGCCGAGGATTCCGCGGAGGGTGGCTATGATACAGATCTCTCGGAGGATCCGACGATGACTCCTCCAGAGTTTCTTACCTCCACGGAGGAAGATAGTTATGAGACAGACCCATCGGAGCATTTCTCTGGGACGACGGAGGAGGAGATTTTCAGGTATGCGCCAGCTGCTCCTGTGAGGGAGAACCCCGTTAGCCCGGCCACCTCGGAGAGTGCTACGGATTTCTCCTGTTCTTTGTCTTGGTCCCCAGTGAGCCGGGAATTGTCTGATTATTTATATTCCTCCGATTCGGATGTGGGAAATAGCGGGGGCCAGATAGGTGGGGGGCAGACAGATGAGGATGATGATGGACACACCTCTCACGGCAGCTCCCCAGGTCAGACCCGAGATTGATTATTTATAAGTATGTGAGTTTCTTAAAATTTCCTATGTGTGTATGATTTCTGTAGAATATTATTCGGTGACAGTAAGGGCGACTGAGATGTCCCCGCCATAGGTATAAATCCAGAAACCCCGGGTGGAAGATATTATGAGTACAAGTGGAAGTAGATATTGAGGAAACCCGGAGGGGCAATATGGTAATTGTGTAGTTTGGACCGGGGGTGGGACCGCTACGAAAATTTACGAAAAATTTATTAAGGCGCGTTGACGCCCTAAATTACGTGGCAAAGATCGTGTGAGGCAATTGACGCAGTGATATTACCGATAACGCATCAGAATGCATAGAAGTTTTGAAGTTAAGCGTGCTGAGACCAGAGCAATCCTGGGATGGGTGACCCCCCTGGGAAGTACGTCAAGAATTTTTTCACAAATATGGATATGGAGACTAAATGAGAATTTGGGGTAACTTAAGTGGAATTTGAGTGTGTGGGATGATTAGAGGTCGAGAAAGGATTACACAGATTAAGACAGACGAGATCGGAGAAGAATGAAGAAGGAACGGTTCGAAACCGAAATTTAAATGGCGATTGGAAATGTTTGTAAGTAGGATGACAAGGAAATTTCCGTAAGTCTCGATATATGGTAAAGGTAGTTCGACACGTTTACGTGATTAGTATACCCTATCGTGAATTTCGCGATCACAATCCGACCACGTTTTCGATATACGAAGTTTTCCGACTCGATCACGACTCCGATATTTCGTCTGTCCGATAAATCTCTATACATCGACTCGATCACGGATACGTACGATATACTTCTATGCGTACGATTCGACTACGGATTTACCCGATATAGTTCGGTACATCGACTGCGAATATGGGTTTGTCCGATATGCTTACGTGCGTCCGGCTCGATCATGAATCGTTTGATATAACGTATGATTACGATTAAATCGCTATGCTTCCGTACTTCGATTCGGATACGACTTCGTCGACATACCTCTGATCTTCCAGCTCTGACAAATATTCTGTTCACCCTATATCTGATTTAAAATCGTATGGACCGCTAGACTAATTAGGATTTCGAACAGCCCCAATACCGCAATATCGAAAAATGATAGAAGGACTTGGAAAGTGAAGGCTCTTACAATTACTTCGATCAAGTGTGAGTATGTAATTGGCGGGGAAGACCTCCCCCGAAGTGTTTGTAAAACCTATAAGGCTAATTTAACATTCGAGGACGAATGTTTTAAAGGGGAGGATGTTATATCCGGCAATTTTGCGTATTTGGAAAACTTGGAATTAACCTTGACTTGTAAGGAATAAGGTCATGTTTGGATTTTTCTTAATATGTGTATGCCGGTTATGGAAACTTGAATGCGGAAACAATGGAGAAGGCCTAAGGGCAAAATTGAAATTTTGGGAATTAATTTCGGGAATTGCAAAATATGATTCATGAAGAATTGGGCCAAAAAAAGAATAAAAAATGAGGCCCAAATTTGGAAAGGGTGGCCGGCCATGCTTGGCCCAAACCCACCAAATTAATAAAATCTTCCATGTGCCAAACATGCAATTAAGGGGACATATATATATATATATATATATATATATATATATATATATATATATATATATATATAATCCTCTCTAGAAAGAAAAATCAAAAGAAATCAAGAAAAAAAAAAAAAAGGCCTTCGGCCGTGGAGAGAGAAGAGAGAAAAGAAAGAAGAAAAATTCTTGGAGCTTGGTTCTTGATTCAAAATTTGGTTCTTCTTGGATTCATACTAAGCTCAAGGTGCTCTCCAAGTTGGTATAATTTTCAAGGCAAGAAAGTGCTTCTTTTGGCAAGTGGAAGAATTTATTGGAAAAGGTAAGATTTTTTTTCTTTATGTTATGGAAGATTTATTTATATATATATGGAGAAATGGATAGAATTCAAAAAAAAAAAAAATCATGGAAATTTCATGACAGGTGGCCGTGTGTGTGTGTGTGTGTGTGCCGTGTGTGTGTGTATGTTATATGCATAGTTGTAAGTTGAATTTTGTATTGTGTTCTAGTTGTGGTTATGGTGGAAATTCATGTTGGAAATGAAAGTTGAAGGAATTTGATGGAAGTTAGAAAAATAGATGTTGGCCGTGTGGTATGGAAGTTAGAATGAAAATGAATTAATTTTGTTTGTTATGTTAATTGTGTCGTTAAGGCCTTGTGAAGTAGATGGAAGAATAATGGTTTAAGTTAACACGAAGAATTGGTTGTTAAGTTGTTGTCGGAAAATATGCGATTTTATATAGTTTATGTAAATATGAAATGGAAGTGGTAAGATGCAAATTATGATAGTTGTTAATGGAATTGAAAGGTAACAATGTGTCATGGAAGTCTATGTTGGTTTGGAAGTTTTGAATGGAATTATGGTGTCGGTGGAATTTTGTATAGTTTGTGAAATAATGTATGAAATGCTCCCAAATTGTATTTGAATGGTCTTGAATGAGTAAATGAGTATGAAAACATTGATATTAGTTTGAAAATGTGAAGTTAGTTTGGAAGTTGTTGCTTTATGAAGAAAGAAGACTAATTATGTTCATAATGCGATTTGTGTTAATTGTTGTTGTTGGTGTTGTTGTTGGCTTGTTGTTGATTTTCTGAGCCGAGATAATTCTCGGGGTGCCACATTTATAGGGGAGGTGCTGCCGAAATTTCGGTAGACAAGTAGAAACCCAAGGTTGGAATGTTAACTCTCATGAATAGTAATTGGTAAAGGTGACCATTTGCAGATTTTTGGCGAAACAGGAATCGAAATTGGACGAGCGTAAGGCATAACAAAGGTATGTAAAGCTTTTCCCTTCATTCTTTGGCATGTTCTGAATGTAACAGGCTTGAAAGCGAGCCTCGATCGCACTTCTGCTTCTCACACTCCGAGATTGAAAATAGCCCAAAACCCTTTAGTAAGATTGAATTATTCCTTTACCTTTGGTCGACAAAACAAACTATATGTATGTAATTTCCATAAATGGAGTTGGAACACCCTATAATGATTATGGATGACTCCTGAGGATTATTATCTATCATTTATGTATATCACCGTGATCGGGTCCGAGGAGGGCCCACAAAACTCTGACACTCCTTGTGTGGCTCAAATTGATTTATTTCTGTTCGTTTTTCATAGGTAACTCCTAGTTATGTTTCCGTCCGCTAGTTAATAAGTATTGTGACTATCTTTCTGAATCTTGACATTATTCTGACATCTGGAACGGTTCTGGACACTCTGTTCTGATATAATCTGACTACTCTGATTTGACCTACCGTCTGGACTATTTCAGTTCCGTTGAGTCTGAATATTGGTCTGTATGCATATGGTTTCTCATTAATCTGTTCGTGGATGCCTCAACGCTTCCTTCACTGCGCCCGGGCCAGGTTCTGTGATTCGTGCACTTCACTGCATTGTTCACCGCGTCCCTCGGATGTGCGGGCCGGGATCTGTTACATCTGATTATGATTTGATTATGTGATATTATGGGGATGGCGGCCGGGATGGCATTTGATACGATCGTACGTCCACCGCGTCCCGTACTAAGAGGCCGGGTTCGTTTCTCGCGTCCCTTATTAAAGGGCGGGATCGATATATGATATGTATGTCCGAATATGCTTATGACTGCATGCATGATTTGAGATTCTGATTTGGATAAAGATATTCACCGTCACATTTACGCACGTCCGTTTCGGACTCGATTATGTCCGCCATACTTCGATTCGATCTGACATGCGAGAGATTCTATATTTCGTCACTCCTCCGTACTTCGGACTCGTTTATGATTTGTGATCACACTCGTATATCGATTTTGCATTGTGCTTCTCGGCTACATTTGCATTGTGCTGAAACTCCGTCGTTTGCTACATTCCTAAATCTCGACATATTATGTTTTCGCACACTCGAACAAGGTATTACGCTCCGCTACGAATCCGATTCTGTCTGTTATGATTTTACCTATCCGACTCTGATTATGATTATGTATATTTTGTTTCCGCTTTACATACTCGGTACATTTCCGTACTGACCCCCTGTTCTTCGGGGGCTGCGTTACATGCCCGCAGGTACAGGCGCACCGCGTGATACGCCACCGGTTTAGGACTTCGGTTGCTGCCTGAGGAGCTCCTTTTGATCCGGAGCTGATATTTTTGGTATATATCTTCTGTTGTTTGTCTGCTTTGTACATATGGTCATTTGGGTACGACGGGGCCCGTCCCGTCTTCTGATTCTGTTCTGTATGTTAGAGGCCTGTAGACATGTTTGTGGGTTGTGGGTTGTCCTTTGTTCAGGTAGGTGTGTGCGAGTTGCGACTCTGTCTGTTATAACAGCCCTAACGGCTTCTGTACAGGTTTACGTATGTATATATGTATATGTATGTTCGTGCGATGCATTTTATATCTGTATGAATTTATGTATATTTAAACAGAATTAGCTATTTGGTATGCCAGATCTGTTAGGTAGGTACGTATGGGTGTCCAGTTAGGACACCAGTCGCGGCCTACGGGGTTGGGTCGTGACAGTTTCTTGTTGGGTTGTTGTTGAAATTAGCCGAGTTAGAATCTCGGGGTTGGAGCATCTGCAGGGGAAATGTTGCCGAAATTTCTGTAGAATCTAATGTTCGTTTGGAATTGAATGCCTAAAAATGTATGGCTAATGTTAATGTGCTTTGCGTTATTTAGATCTTGGAGTTGCCGAGGGTTGAGGCTTGGCTTGTATTGCGATCGAAAGAGGTATGTAAGGCGTCGCTTTCTTTTCCTTTGGCATGTCCTAGCGCTATTAGGCTATAACCCGCGTCTCGGGGTTATTCCGTTCTTAAATCCGAGCTTAGATACGTACTTGTTAGATCCTAAAGATTTATTCTTTAATATGTTCAATGTAAGACTCTTAAGCTTTCAAATAAACGAGTTTTCAAAAGACTTATGAAAATTTTGACTACAAAGAGGTCCCGAACTTCAAATGTCCGTAACTTTTGCGTACGACCTCGGAACGCCCCAAAACATAATATGTAAGTTCATAAGGCATAACTCTTCCCTACCCCGCGTAGTCGGGCTCGGATGGGGGTCGGCACCCGTCCGTGGGGCCGCGGCCTTTCTATGCTACCTTTATGGATTTTTCGGGAAAATTCAATATTTTCTTCACTATGATTTTCTCATATGGCTTTCTTATTTACTTAATGAGTCGTTTATGATTTTGATGCATATGATTACTCACGACTCCGCTCGTGCTTATGGTTATTGCTTCGTTCCGGGATCCGGGCCGGTTATGTTTCGTGCGCGTTATGACATATTACGGTGTGATCTTTGTGTTACGGTTCGCCGAGCTTCTCGCTAGAGAGTCGGGTCCCGTTTATACGTGGTGTTATGTTGTGTTTGGTGTTATGGTTGACTATGATGTGTTACGGGGATATGTCGGGTTACGGAGATATGAAACTTTCTGGTGTGATGCTGTGGTATGGCGCCATCGACAGGCGGGCGACCATCGTTCTAAGAGCCTTTGCATGATTTTAATTTTTGATAAATACTTTGATGTTTTGTAAATTATATTCATTTTCTGTGATATGTTATTATGTTTCTGAAATCCTGCTTTTACATACTCGTACCTTTCGTACCGACCCCGCTTTCTTCGGGGGCGCGTTTCGTACCGCCGGTACGACGCCCGCTTGAGGATCCCCTGCTAGGCCATCTATTCTCGTTCGGGAGTGCTTCTTCCGGAGCTTATACATTTTGGTATATATTTTGTTCTTCGATGCATATGTATATTATTATTCGGGGGGTACGACGGGGCCCGTCCCGTCATATGATTTCGTTATTCCGTACGTAGGTCTGTGGATATGTACGTGGGTTATGGCTATGTCTGTACAGTATTGTATATGTACGTGTGATATGTTCGGGGCGGTTCACCCGCCACGGCAGCCTTGCCGGCTCGCCTATATTTGTGTATATATGGA
Organism: Lycium ferocissimum; assembly: GCF_029784015.1. Lineage (NCBI taxonomy): Eukaryota > Viridiplantae > Streptophyta > Magnoliopsida > Solanales > Solanaceae > Lycium > Lycium ferocissimum. The sequence goes on along the minus strand of NW_026713690.1, from coordinate 6,074 downwards.
TATGTTGGCCCTGTGTGGCCTTTGTGGGTATCTTCTGCGTGCAGGTCAATTTTGGGTTAGTAAGAAAAACAGAGGAAACTCTGCCCAAATTTTTGTAAATACTTGAGTTGCTATTTTTGGCTTTTTGGTACGTACGGGTGCCCAGGTCGGGCACTAGTCACGGCCTACGGGGTTGGGTCGTGACATAGAGTTACCTTAGGGAGCATATCATAGCCTATTCATACTAAGACATGCCAAAGAAAGAAAGGTGAGCTTTACATACCTTGGCCGCTCTCTAAACTAACCCACGCTCACGTCTCGGCTTCTCGCGGTCTACAAAAATGTCATTGGACACCCAACATTAGCCATAAGCATTAAAGAACCTAATTCCAAGCCGTCACTTCTTCCATGAAAATTTCGGCAGCACCTCCCCTATATATTCACCAACCCCGAGAATTCAACTCGGCTAATGTCAACAACAACCAAACCAATAATCATAATGACAACATCCATGATCAATTCATAACGCATTCTAAGCAAGTCGCACAATATTTCAAAACAGCCCGTGCAATACATAATGCACCCGAAACCTTCCAACTTCATTTGGAACGCTCATAACATACTTTCTACTTTCCAAGTTCATAACTACATCAACAATCCCATACACTACAAAATTATTTTTATAAATTCAAGAACTACATTAGAATCACATTACATTCTAAATCAGCCCACAACAATATTATCCTCAATTTAAGTGATCAACCCTTCATCCTACGTCATAACATTCATAACGACGACAATCAAAACTCTAGATAACATTGATTCATTTCCTACGTACCAAGCAGCCCCTACGGCTACACACACAACACCACGTCCAAACACCAACATCCAAGGGTTCATGATTTCCATTCACTCCAACACACTACAACAATCAACATGCCAATTAGAATTGATTCATCGCTCCTAGACATACTATACACATGCACGGCCAACATCAACATCCATATTTTCATGATTTTCATTCATTTCCATACTTCACAACATACACAACTCATCTATAACATATGAAAAATAAGATAAAATCATACCTTTCCTTCACCTCCTCTCGGCTAGGCCTTACTCTTTGCAAAACGAATGGTTTTCTTCATCCAACAACTACTCCACGTCGACGAGGACCCTCCAATTAGTAGAAAACTAGAAGAAAAATAATTTTTCCATGATCACCATCAAGAGAGCGGATTCGGCCAGCTCTTGGCCGTGGCTCCTCTTCTTCTTTATTTTCAAGTTCTTGAAATTTCTAGGATGAAGAATGAAAATATATGTCTTCCATGGTCCTCACTTGTATATATATATATATATATATATATATATATATATTTATAGGCACATGCCTAGTCATGTGCCCCTTGGCCGTTTTTCCCTTCTTTCTTTTGTCTCCAATTTTCTTCAATTTTCTAGAATTTTCCTTAGGTAATAAAAGATGAATTTTGCTCCTTAGTCATCTTTTCCATCACATGTATGTTGCATCATGTGGGACATAGTCCACTCCAACTTGGATGGCCACAAGGCTTCTTCCACAAGTCATGAATAAAAGTTTTCAAATTCCAAGTTTGCCCTATGCCAACAATGCCTACAAGCAACTTGCGCCTTAAAGCAAAACCGGAGAATGGCCTCGCCATTAACTTCCCGCGATTGACTCGAAATATTCCAATGTACGAAATGCGAGGTATAACATCCTTCCCCCCTTTGGAACATTCGTCCTCGAATGTTCAACTAGTCCTGCGGGGTCGCATAAGCACCTCGGGGGAGCTCCCTTTCTATAGCTATTTCCATCCTTCATACCATCTTTTTGCTATCCAATACCATTCTCTTGTCATACTCTTTTTCTTCATACCCGTCCATTTTTAAGGCGTCGTGTCATTCGAGGTTTTTGCAAGACTTCTCACACTGCCTCAAACGCCATTCTAACTCTTATACACTTATTGTTGATTTTCCGATCTCACTAACTTACTTCGGGGAAGGGGCCTCGTTGGTAGCCCAGACGTCCATACCAAATACATTATCATACCAACTGTTCTTATCCCACTCTTGCATTTCTCTTACCCGCTTCCCTGTCCATTCATGCCTGTTTTGTTTGTTTTTTTTTTTTTTTTTTCGGCACACGGGAAATCTTATGCTACCTCTGTGTCATTCAGAACACACTACTCTTACATAATCCTCTTCTCATTTTCAAAACGTATTCTGTTCGTTCACATTTTACCCGTATCATCCCAGTCATTTCCCAGCATTAATTCTGCCTTGTATCTTGTCTTTCTATAACCTAGTCCCTCACAATCCTCCGCTTATGTCACTTGTGCCCTCAGTCATACGTCATAACCTATTACTACACTGTTATCTCGCTTCCTTTTTATTCCTTTCTTTCCGTTAACTCCTTTTCTTCGCCGACCCGACTTGGCCCGTTCTACGCGTCCTCTTAAGGTTTCTGGTCGCTCCACGTACTCTAATCTCTCTTAGACTACTCCAATTTCTTATTCGCTCCTTACGTCTGAATTTGTAGGATTTTCAGAAAACTTCCCAGGGGGGGTCACCCATCCTGGAATTGCTCTCACGCCAGCACGCTTAACTTTGAGACTTTAATGAAATCGGGTGCGTTAATGCCGGTATAATCGCGTCCGCCTCACCGCACAACCTTCATTACATATCCTAGAGTACGTCGGAGCCTTACCAGATTTCAAAACGTCCCCACAACACATTTTACCAGCTATCTGATCGATACATTCCTATTCGTCACAATTTTTTTCTCATACGCTTATCTTAATCAGATCACTTTATCCAAACCTGCCAGTCCTTTCTAAATCATCGCCTAGTAGCACAAGTTCTTCCAAATTTCCTTACTACCATATTTCCACCGACGTCTTATTGACTATTTTACCACTCATTCCACAATTAACTTATTCCTAGAGGGCAGCCGTACTTTACTGCTCAGTTAACTTTTATCGCTGCTGTTAACCCGACTTTTTCAAAATATTTTCCAACTTGTATCTCATTCTCGTATTATTTCTAGAAAAATTTCTGCAGAGTTTTCTCTGTACTTCTTACTATTCCAAAACCTGCACGCAGGAAATACCAATACTGCCTCACAGGGCCATCATCATAAATACATATCACATCATATCATATCGTATCATAGCCACACAGGGCTCTCAATATTCCCAAAGGTCCGAAGATATTAAATTTACCTCGTATGCTCAACACGGCTACACGTGTCACATTTTCTTGCTTACCTTCCCTTTTCAGTTTCCAACTTTGCCTTTCAATTGTATGCCGATACCTTACTTAACATATATCTTTCGTGTCTTTACTTACCTGCGTGCTTTGTAATCTTCCATACCGCTTGGTCGCTTCCGCCTGTCAACGTCAGTCCTCTGCCGAAATCGAGGTCAATGTCGGGAATTTCCTATAACTTGGCTCTACAGCACGATCTAAGGTGCCAAAGAAGAGTAACCATCCTAGATGCCCCGTAGCCTCCTGTTTATAAATGTGGCGCGCTTCACACCATAAGCGAGGACTGCGGGACACGACTTTGCGTACAACCCCCTAGGACGAACCGCTCGATACCAATTTGTCACACCCCGATTTCCGATAGGGTGTGATGGGCACCCGACTCCTTATCTGGGGCCGAGCGAACCCTCAGACTATCGTAATACTCGTATTCATATTGGGCCCTCGACCAAATCATAAGTACATAACAAAAATTTGTATGAAAAACGAACATACTTTATATCGTTACAGATCAAACACAACCTGCGACCGTACAAAATTTGTAATATCATATGTAACAATACGACGGCTTATAGAGCCGCTCACAACTGACATCTTATACACACGACTCTGTCTGCAAAGTCTCTAGCATGACTCGGATATCATAACACAAACAAACTCTGACTCGGCAGCACTCCGGAACAAGTGGAGCTCGCCAATCCCGCTGGAACATCTTCTCGCTAATATCTCTACAGCTCACTGGGTGTACCTGCGCGGCATGAAACGCAGCCCCCGAAGAAAGGGGGTCAGTACGGAATATGTACTGAGTATGTAAAGCAGGAAATCCATTTACAGAGTCATAACCGGAATGAAAATTACAGAAAACAAGTATAGGAATTAGAGAGTCATAATTTGCCTGTATAACACTTATCATGTATATACATATGCCGGTGAGCAAAACATATCGCAATCATAGTAATTCGAAAATCATATGCGAAGTACAGAAAACAGATTTAGTAGCCAGAATGTCAAAAGCTTAGCTTACTCTTCTTTCTTTTTGAAAAACGCTTCTGTCTCACATATATAGAAAAATAGATCATATCATAATAGCTGACATTAGCCGATGTGGGATTTGCCTAAACCAGTGCGGAATTTTGCCTCGCCACTGGGTTTGCCCCACCACCGGCTCCGAAACCAACAAATCATAGTCCAGACTATCAAAATCACATATCACATGCATACAAAACGTGTCCCGGCCCTCTAGTGAGGGACTCGGTAAATAGAACCATCATATGCACGTCAATTATCAGAGATCATATGTGGGTTACAGAAAACATGTGTAATAATCCGAATGTCAAAATACTTACTGAGTAGAATGCAAATCATGCATAGGCTCTTAGAACGGTGGTCGCCCGCCCGTCGTTGGCGCCACACCACATCATACTCCAGAAATTTTCATATCTCCGTATCCCCGTCACACAGCACATCATATATACCACGGTACCCGGCCAAGAGGGACACGGCGTACCGGACACATCATAACACCATTATCCTCGGTTCCCGGCCGAAGGGGCTCGGCGAACCAGACACATCATACTCCAAAATTATAGCATAATGCGCACGATAACAACCGGCCCGGGATCCGGCGAAGGAAGTCATAATAGTGGCACGGCGAGTCGTGGGATTTATGTACCATTCAATCATTCATACGGACTCCACATAATAATCAAACAGTTTATCATTCACAAACCAAAGCAATGGTCAGATCAAGTGCCTTCCGAACGTTACTCGGAAACATATCGAATAAATCTTTGTCCATCATAATTACGTATCAAAATTATATGCATACGGATTCTCGTTTCATACATTTACACAGACTTACCAGAATATTCAGACGAATCATCATTTACAAACTGATGACATTGACCAAATCAAATCTCTTCCAGATATTATCCGGGACTTATTAACAGAACTTTAGACGTCATAATCCCGTATCAGAATCACATACGTACGAATCTCTAGTTCAAACTTAACAGATAAGTGAGTACTTGTTACACCTTGAAAATTTCCCCTTAAGTGTCTTTGTTACATCCGGCATTTTTGCGAATTTGAAAATTTGGACATAACCTTGACTTAAAAGGAATAAGGTCATGTTTGGATTATTTTCTTTATATATGAATGTTGCTTATGGAAGTATGGATGCGGGGATATCGAGCAAGGCTAAGGGCAACAATTGGAATTTCGGAAATTAGTTTCGGAAAATTTCAAAATGAGATTACTCATGAGTTGGGCTCAAAAAAAAAAAATAAGAAAGTTTAGGCCCAATATGTAAGGTGGCCGGCCATACATGGCCAAGCCCATGGAAATTTTAATTTATTTTCCATGTGCTAAATAATATATAGGCAAGCCAAGTTCAAGAAACTTGAAAGAAAGCAAGAACTAGAAAAAAGAAGAAGCCATTCGGCCAAGAGAGAAAGAGAGAAAAAAAAAAGAGAAAATTTTCTTGCCTTAATCCTTGGTTCAAAAAACTCGTTCTTGTTGGATTCCTAACAAGCTCAAGACGCTCTTCAACGTGGTATAGTTGGTTTGAGAAAGAACTCCGTTTGCGGAAAGTTGAAATTTCAAGAAAAGGTAAGAATTCTATGTTTTAAGTTATGGAATAAATTTATATGTTATGATGATAGGAATTGGATGAGAATTATGGAATAGTGGTGAGTGTGTGTGCATGTGAAATATAGTGGTGGCCGTGAGCCATGGTCTTGCGAAAAGGCAGGGATTTTGTGTTTTCTTTTCGTGTTATAGAAGATTTATAAGTGTTGTGATGAGTATAAATG
>NW_026713689.1:0-26712 GCF_029784015.1 Lycium ferocissimum | reverse complement strand
TTATAATACTATGAATGTTATTATATGAAGCAGGGAGTTGATATATGATATGGGGAAAGTTTTATAAACAAAGAAAATGCTGCCCAATTTTCTCTAGCTTTAGTTGAGCATGTTCATGTGATCGATTAGCTAATGTTAATACGAACTCTCTTGAGGGTAGAAACGCGAGCATTGAAGGAGAATAATCAAGCGATAGAATAGCTAAACGAAAAGGTATGTAAGGCTAGTCCCTTCCTTTTAAGGCATGACTCCTATTGCATGAATCCTCTCATTTCCCATGACTTTCTTACATCCCGAAAATTATGAGTCTATGATTATAAAAAGCTTCACATGAGATAGAGAAACGAGAGATGTTATGAGCATGATAGTGATGATGATGAGTTGATCCTAAAGATTCTAAAGCTAATGATCCTAATTGCGATTCATTGATGTTGTTGATTGTATACACTCACCTTATATGCTAATTCCCTCAAGGTGAGGCAGAATGCTTATGAATGCTCTATAATGGAAGCGGAGGTTCACGACCTTATGTCACCCCGATAAAGTATAGTTGTCTTTGAGTTTCTATGCATGCATTATGATGAGTGCATGATGATGTTATTACACCGCGCCTATACGGCCAGGCAGACACCGCTAAGGCGGGCAGCGTATACACCATGCCTAGATGGCATGGGCAGACACCACTAGTGGGAGGCATGAGATGATTACCCCGGACGCGGGAGGCTTGGACGTAGGCTAATGATGATCATACCGTACCTATATGGTCGGGCTGCTTATATAAATATGCATACATAATATGATGATATTTATGAAGTGAGTTAGCATGCTTTATTTCTATCAAAATTGACAGTCAGTTACAGGTTGTCCTTCACTTGATGTCTTCTTATTTCATTGATGTATTGTTGATATTTATGCCTTACATACTTAGTAAAATGCTCGTACTGACGTCCTTTTTCTGGACGCTGTGTTCATGCCCACAGGTAGACATGGAGGTGATCCAGATTCATAGGAGCTATCGCGGAACCTTGACAGCATTCCATTGTTCCGGAGGTGCCATTGCTTATCATTTTGTGTATATATATATTTTGGGCATGACGGGGTCCTGTCCCCTCCATATGTCTAGTACTCTAGTAGAGGCTCATAGCTACGTATGTGTGGGTAGTATGGTCTTACGATTTTCTCGTTGTATAGATGAATATTATTTTGATGGCCGAAGGGCTTATGTAGATAAAGGTAAATACGTTTCAAAGTGAAAATGGTTTCCATATGATTATAAGCATGAAAATGATGAATGAACTCAGGAAGAGTATGATGAGTAATAGAATGAGTGGTGCTCAGTGGTTAGCTCCGGGTACCCGTCATGGCCCCTAGTCGGATCGTGACAGTAGATGCCTTCCTCTGATACTATTTATCTCTAGAGGTTCTATGAGCTATAATTGACCGCTCCTGAATCTTAGAAAAAGGAATATGAGTGCCCTAGAGTATAGCCTCCGCTTCAATTCTTGGGCTATGTATGCTCCGGCCATTGTAGCGAAAATGGGGGACCATGTTCATCGGTTTGTGAGTGTCTTAGGGCCATATTTGATGGATAAGTGCTTGACTGCCGCACTTTAGGATGGCATGGATATTTTTCGCATTCACGCCCATGTCCAGAATTTGGAAAAACGATAACAACAAAGAAAAGAAAGAAGCGTGACTATAATAGGGGTTATAGTAAGAGGGCGAGATCTTTGGGTCCTACTAGTGATCTCAGAGAGAGGAGCGGCGAGGCATCCTGAGGCACTCAATCCATTCCACGACTAGCATGCCTCCACGATTTGCGGGTCATAAATTTGATAGACCTGCGCACTCCGGATCGAGTTAGATTTTCAAAGCTTCGGGTTCTCAGTATGGGGGTGACTCAGGCCAGGCAAGACCGCCCTACCTAGATGTACTTAGTACGGGAAGCTATATTAGGGTTAGTACCGATTGGGTTCAGATGTCTTCTATGCCTGCAGTCAGCTAGGCCATGTGATGCTCGACTATCCCTCGAGAGGTAGTAGAGGTATGGTTCAGACCACAGGGTCAACAGCTGGGTCTTCGTCATCTATACGCTCTCCGAGGCAAGGCTCACAGACACCAGCTAGTCATGGTAGAGGTAGAGGTAGAGGAGGAGCATCCAGTTCTCATGATGTTTATGCATTGATTGATCCAAGTTCTACATTGTCATAAATTACTGCTTATATTGCTGATCGTATTAGGGTGAAACCTAAGCAAATTAAGTCATTTGAAGTGTCTACACCAACCGGTGACCCAGTGACAGCTAGTCGGGTATATAGAAATTGTGTGGTTGTGATTTGTGAACATCGTACTATGGCTGACCTACATGAATTGAAAATGGTAGATTTTGATGTCATTATAGGCATGGATTGGTTGGCTTCTTGCTATGCTAATGTCGACTGTAGAACAAAAATGGTTTATTTCCAGTTTTCGGGAGAACCAGTTTTAGAGTGGAAGGGTAACACGGCGTCCCCGAGAGGAAGGCTTATTTCCTATCTCAAAGCAAGGAAGATGATTGCTAAAGGCTGCATTTATCATCTAGTCGGGGTTCAGGATATAGTGGTAGAGTCGCTAACTCTCCAATCTGTCTCGGTGTTAAATGAGTTTTCGGATGTATTCCTGGATGAGCTTCCAGGCCTTCCACGACGAGTGAGAGATTGATTTTGCTATTGATGTGCTATCAGATACTAAACCCATATCTATTCCTCCTTATAGAATGGCTCCTGCAGAATTGAAGAAGTTGAAAGAGCAATTGAAAGATTTGCTTGAGAAAGGCTTTATTAGGCCTAGTTCATCACCGTGGGGAGCATCGGTATTGTTTATAAGAAAAAAGGATGGCTCCTTACGAGTGAGTATCGATTACAGGCAGCCGAATAAGGTAACGATCAAGAATAAATATCTGCTCCCAAGAATTGATGATTTATTTGACCAGTTTTAGGGTGCCAAATGGTTCTCAAAGATAGACTTGAGATCGGGATACCACCAGGTGAGAGTTAGGGAGAAAGATATTCCTAAGACGGCCTTCAGAACTAGATATGGTCATTTCGAGTTCCAGTTAATGTCGTTTGGGCTAACTAATGCACCGGCAGTGTTCATGGATTTGATGAACAATGTGTTCAGGTGTTTCCTGGACTTTTTTGTGATTGTGTTCATCGATGATATTCTGGTATAGTCACGATCCGAGGCAGAACATGCAGATCGTTTACGTACCGTTCTTAGAATTCTTCAGGCTCGGGAGCTATTTGCAAAATTTTTAAAGTGTAAGTTTTAGTTGAATTCGGTAACCTTTCTGGGGCATATTATTTCAGCTGGTGGCATTCGAGTGGATACCCACAAGATTGAAGCTGTAAAGACTTGGCCAAGACCTACAACGCCTACGGAGGTTCGTTACTTTCTGGGGTTGGCAGGCTATTACAGAATATTTGTAGAAGGCTTTTCTTCTATTTCTGCTCCATTGACGAAACTAACTCAAAAATCAGCTAAATTCCAATGGATAAATGGTTGTGAGCGCAGTTTTCAGGAGTTGAAAGATAGATTGACTTCGGCCCCGGTTCTGACACTTCCTGAAGGGCCGGATGGCTATGTTGTTTATTATGACGCTTCAGGAGTAAGGTTGGGCTGTGTGTTGATGCAAAGACGGTAAAGTTATTGCTTTTGCTTTAAGGCAGTTGCAAAAACACGAGAAAAACTATCCAACACATGATTTTAAGTTAGCTACGGTGATTCATGCATTGAAGATGTGGAGACATTATTTTTATGACGTTCACATTGATATTTATAGAGATCACAAGAGTTTCTAGTATATTTTCAAGCAGAAGGAGTTGAATTTATGGCAAAGGCGATGGTTGGAGTTGTTGAAAGATTATGATGTTAACATTCTATATCACCCCGGGAAGGCGAACGCTGTAGCTGATGCTCTTAGTCGTAGATCTATGGGAAGCTTATATAATGTTCAGCCAGAGAAGAGAGAGTTAGCTTATGAGCTTCAGCAGTTAGCCAGCCTAGGAGTTCGAGTAATGGACTCGGGCAACATGGGAGTTGCCATTCAGAATTCAATTATTTTGTCACTAGTAGTTGAGGTGAAAGAACGCCAGTATGAGGATCCCGTACTAGTTCATTACAGAAATACACTTTCTCAGAAGAAGAAGACATCCTTTGAGGTTTCTGCAAATGTAGTTCCCAGATGTCGAGGCAGATTGTGTGTTCTAGATATTACAGGATTACGTAATCAGATTTTGGAGAAAGCCCATTGTTCTCGTTATTCTATTCATCCGGGGGTGACGAAAATCTATCATGATCTTAAACCCATATATTGGTGGGATGAAATTGTTACATCTCGAAAATTTTAGATTTATTGTCTTGTAAATAGACTAATGTGAGCTAAGATGAGCATAAATTCCTTACGAGATTAAGGAGAGAATTAGATATCTTAAAGTGTGTACCACGAGATTTCAAAGTCATATGGATATGTGAGGCTAAGTTTGTTGAAGGAAGTGAATGTAAGTCATGTTTGGAAGGGTTTTCACGATAGTTGATTTGATATATATTTAGCGATGTCTTGAGGGGCTGCTATAGGGCCTATTGTATTGTTAACGAAGTGTTATATAAGTGCCAAAAAGGTTCCACGAGGATTAGGGTTTGAACGAATCGTCAAGAGTAATGTTCGGAAATTTCCAGTTTGTACGGCCCATTATACGGACCGTATAAATTATACGTCCCGTATAATAGTACATAGAAATTTTCCAGAGAGGGGTGATCTCTTGGTGGGATTATATAGTCCAATTATACGGACCGTATAAATTATACGACCCGTATAATTTGCCGTATATTCGGGTCGGGCCAGAATTTTATTTCATTATATATGGCCCCCTTGTTCATTTATTTCATTTTCCACCTTCTCTCCAAGTATTGAGAGCTCCCAAAATGCTTCTCAAACATATTTCACTCAAACCCAAGAGATAACAAGGATCAAGGGAAAGAATAAAGATATCCATGGTGATAGAAGTCTTGCTAGGGTTAGTAGACTGCCAAGAAATTCCGAGTATTGAAGCTTGGGTTTTCACATAAGTTGATAGCTGATCCAAAGCTCATTATTATGAGATAAGAGGTTAGTTTTCATGTTTATTTCACGTTACCAAGAATTTTTAGTTGTGGAACAACTTGGGTAGAAGGAGAAAGTAGAAGATGATGTCTAAATGTAGTTTTCATGATGTTTTTGAGTAGCGAGCCAAGTTGAATCATGATTCTTAGTATAAAATGGATATAATCTTGTTATGGAAGGTAATGACGATGATGAGGAAGCGTTGTATGAAAATGTGCTAAGGGTTGATGTGAAGTTGCTAGTATGAGTTGAAAATGAGAATGAATATTGAAGACTAAATGGAATGTGATCACTTGATTATGATATTGTAGATGTTATTATGGTTAATTGGGGGTTGTTTTGTAATATGGTGGAAGTTGATGAAATAGGGGAAATGTTGCCCAATTTTTGTTTTCTCATAAATTGTTCTAGTTTAAATTTAAGAAAGATCTTTAAGGCTTAACCAAGGTATGAATCCTTTTAAATGTAGATTTTCCAAGCTTCGATGGTGAACGTTAAGTAGTTAAGAAGACAATGAGGTATGTAAGGCTAACCCTTCTATATCATTAAGGCATGGTCCTATTGCTAAATACCTTCATATATATATATAACGTCTTCCAAATGACTTCGTTCCTAAAATCGCTAAGTCTCACCTTCCTTGATAAATCTCATGATACCATTGGTCCCATCCTATGATAGTTGATTCTCTAAGGAAGGATATAATGAAAATGATGATGACGATGATAATGTTGAGAACGTGTATGCACTCTTATGTATACCTATTTATGTATTAAAGTATGACTACTAAGAACACCAAGCTTATATGGCCGAGTATGATACCTATCGCATGCAATCCACTGCAGTTGGGTACGGATAATACTGAGCCTTGATACGGCCAGGTACGTATAACACCGAACCTTATCTTGGCCGGGTATGTAAGACACCGAACCTCTATGATCGGGTATGTAAGACACCAAACCTCTATGGTATGGTATGATACTATTACAATTATGAATGTATGAAATGAAAGGTTCCCATTAGAAATGGGGTAGGTAAATACGATGAATAACGGTAGAGCTATAAATGGCTTCATTAGCTCATGATTTCTCTATCTTATGTCATTTATTATGCTTCTATTATGACGTTGATTATGCTTTACATACCCAGTACATTATTCGTACTGACAACCTTTTGTTTGTGGACGCCGCGCTCATGCCCCAGCGGACACTGGAGATCGACTTGATCCTTAGGCTTCTTATCCAGGGATTGCGTAGAGGAGCTCCACTTGATTCAGAGTTGCAATTTGGGTACTATTCTTTTGTGTATATATGGGCATGGTGGGGTCCTGTCCCGTCCTTATGATGATGTTTCATACTCTTCTTAGAGGCTCGTAGACAGTCATGTATAGTAGATGTCTTTTGCCTTGTCAGCTTATACTTTTGGTATATTCTTTTGTTAGCCTCGTTGGCTTTTATGTTTGAATATAGGCGTAGTTGTCGATGTTGATATAGAAGAGCCATTACCCAGCGAGATTTTTATTATTGATATATAGAAATCATGAGTAGGCCGTGTTGCTCACCTAAATGTGAATATGAATGTACTATGAGGGGTATCGGGTGGGTTAGCATCGGGTGCCCGTTATGGCCCTCCGGTTGGGTCGTGATAGGAATGAAGAAAGACATAGCAGAATTCGTAGCTCAATGCCCAAACTGTTAGCAGGTAAAGATTGAGCATCAAAAGCTCGGTGGATTGGTGCAAGCTATAAAAATCCCGACCTGGAAATGGAAGTGATTAATATGATTTTTATTGCAGGCTTACCTCGTTCTCAGCGTAAGTATGATTCCATGTGGGTAATTGTGGATAGACTGACAAAATCAGAGGCACCATTTTCTACCGGTCGAACTACTACTACAACAACATTCGATGATTATGCAAAGCTTTATATTCAGAGAAATAGTATGACTTCAAATACGTATTCCGAACCCATCTATTATTTCATGAGGACATTGACACGATTTACAGCTAATTTCTGAAAATCTTTCCAAGAAGTTTTGGGAACTCAGGTGAGCCTTAGTACAAAATTTCACCAACATGATGGACAACAATCGAGGGCAACTATTCATTCTAATAAATTGAGGATATGTTACGAGTATGTGTTTTAGATTTTGGAGGAAATTGGGATAATCACTAACCGCTTATAGAGTTTGCGTATAACAATAGTTGTCATTCCAGCATCCAAATGGCTATGTGTGAGGCTTTATATGGGTGCAAGTGTAGATCACCAGTTGGGTGGTTTGAAGTAGGAGAAACTAAATTAATAGGGCTAAACTTGATCCAACAAGCCATGGAAAAGGTCAAGCTTATTCAGGATCGATTATTAACAGCTCAGAGTGGCCAGAAATCTTATGCAGATAATCGCCAACGAGACCTAAAGTTCCAAGTTGATGATTGGTCATTCTTGAAGGTGTCACCAATGAAAAGTGTGATGAGATTTGGTAAAAGGGTTTGGAAGCTTAGTCCACGGTATACTGGGCCTTAAAAGATTGTATGCAAGATAGGTCTGGTAGCTTATGAGTTAGATCTACCATCGGACCTGGAGTCAGTCCACCCAGTTTTCCATGTATCGATGCTTCAAAAATGCATTGGAGACCCTTCCATAATTGTGCCTGCGGATGATGTCCAAGTCACCGAGAAACTATCCTACGAAGAAATTCCTATTGCTATTCTAGATAGGCAAGTCCGGAGACTCAAAACTAAGGATATAGCTTCAATTAAAGTTCTATGGATGAACAATAATAGAGAAGAAATGGCTTAGGAAGATGAGGAAGATATAAAGTCCAGGACCCACATTTGTTTCCACATCCAGAAGAGGTTCGGATAGAACTACCATTACTTTCAGGTATGTAATACTTTCTTCTGATGATTTCTTGGTCGTGTGTGGCCATTACTGTTGTTTTATTGTAGCCATGTGACGCATTGTGTATTCTGGGTTGTTATGACAGAATGGTAGTGGCATATTTAAAAGGGAAACTCTGGCAAAATTTCTGTAGAATCCCTAAGGGTTTAACATTCGAGGACGAATGATTTTAAGGGGGGGAGAATGTTACACCTTGTGGTTTTGTACTTTGAGATTCGTCATGAGTCTGTGGTTCTACTCTTGGATACGGGGGTTATCAAGGTTAAATAAGATTAGATGGGTTTATCTTATAGCTATAAAGGGTTAAGTTCATGTTTAGTAAGTATTGGAAGGATTAAGGGTTGAACGAATCGACGAGAATAAGTTTCGGGGAAAAGTGGGTTTTATGGTTAGATGTACGGACCGTATAATTTTTACGGGCTGTATTTCTGGTTGACCTTCACCGTAAATCAATTCCAGAAAAGGGTGAACCACTAGTGGAATTTAAGGTCCATTTATACGGACTGTATAATTTTTACGGTCCGTAAAATTGGCCGTAAATCCGGATCGCCGCATTTTTTGTTATGTATGACTGACCCTTGTTCATTTATTTCATTTCCCACATTCCCTAAACTCTTAAAAGCTCTAGAATCATTTCCTAAGTATACCCAACCAAACCCAAGTGAAATCAAAGGTCAAATGGCAAGAATCAAGGGATTCAAGTGTTGAAATGCTCACTAGGGTTTGTAGGATCCAAGAATTCCTTTGGTGTTGAAGTTGGGGTTTCATTCAAGTTGGTAACTTGATCCAAAGCTCATCCTTATATGATAAAAGGTTAGTTTTCATGTTATTAAGAATACTTGGTTGTTGAACAACTTGAGTGTGGGAAGCAAGTGGAAGATGAATTTCAAATATAGGACAAATATAGATTTGATGATATTTTGAGTAGTAATTTAACTTGAGTTGTTAGAAAGTTGTGAGTGTAATCTTGTTATGAAGGGTAATAATGATGATAAGAAAGTGTTGCATACGAGTGTACAAAGGCTCGAGGTGAAGTTGTTCATATAAATTGATTATGAGAATGAATTTTAAGACTTAATGGAATATAACTACTTGATTATGATATTATGATGTTATTATAGGTTGTTTGGTTATTTTGTAAAATAGTGAAGTCGATGAAATAGGGGAAATGTTTGGCCAATTATCGCTAGCTCATGAATTATACTACTTTGAACTTAAGAGTGTCTTTAAGACCTAACCTTGGTATGAATCCTCTTAAATGTAGATTTTCCGGACTTTGGAGAAGAACGTTAAGCAGTTATTCGGATAGTTGTGGACACTTCCTTTACCGTGAATCGGGACTTCTTGATCATCCCATATAAATTTGAGAGACTGGTGTAACGAAGATGCTACAACTCCGGCGGCGTGCAACCATGGTCGGCCTAACAATAGGTTATAGCTTGTTTTGATGTCCATGATGACGAACTCCACTACGAACTCCGCGGGGCCCATTTGTATGTGTAGATCTATTTCTCTAATCGGGTCGCTGGTTGCACCATCATAAGCTTTTACATTGGTTTGACTCTGACGGATCTTGCCAACATCATACCCGAGTTGTTTCAAAGTCATCACAGGGCATACATTCAACCCAACCCCTCTATCAATCATCACTTGAGGGATAATCTTGTCACTACATTTGACTCGTTATACTAGGCTTTCTTGCCGCGGACTTCCTTCCCTTGGTAATTCATCATCAGAAAATGATAGCCTATGCGCTCGTACAACATACCCCACGATCTCAGCCAATGTTTCACTTGTAGTGCCGGCGGGCACTTGGACTTCATCCAAAGATTTCATTAAAGCTAAGCGATGTTGAGACGAACTGAGTAGAAATGACATTACCGATATCCTGGCAGGAGTCTTATGCAGGTGCTCAACAATCGAATAATCCTTGACTGGCATTTGCCTCCAGAAGTTTTTAGCTTCGCCTTCAGTGATTGGTCTTTTCTGAGGGTTTTCGCAATGTGGTGCTTCGAGCACAGGTTCTTCTGAGGCATAACACCTTCCTGACCTGGTCATACCCTGAACCACAACAGCTATCTCTTTTTCTTTATTGACCATTATTTGGTGCGGCATTTTAATCACAAAGGATGCATTCTTAACTAATCCTGATGTTTTGAGTATGAATGGATCATTATGAATTCGAGCGATCGAAGGATGGATATTTGAGCACGAAAGGCTCTCTTTTCGCTACGTTACATGTCTCAGATTTCTTTGTCAGAGGGCTTAACACTTCTCTTCGCTCTTGTAGAGACAACGAGGCGACGGTGCTTTCTAAACCTTCAATATCTGGACGAATTGTCGCAGGGCTCTCTTCCCATTCGTCACCTCTTTCTATCATGTGAATTTGATTCCCTCCATGTTTCGGGAGGGGATTTGTGTCCACATTTGGAGGTGTTGGTTCCAGGATAAGCTCATGATTGTCAATCATATCTTGTAATTTGTGCCTTAGGTTTATGCAATATTCGGTGGCATGGCCAACTTTGTTGGAATGATAGGTGCAAGTGAAATCCAGCCTGTACCATTGATCCGTGGGGTTAGCAGGTTTTGTTGGAACAACGTTCATTCGCCCTGCATCTCTTAGCTTCGCAAATAAACTAGTCCTTGATTCTGGCAAAAGAGTGAATGCTCTCATAGGTTCTTTTGGGGTGCCTCATAGTTTGCTGGCAGAGGTTGGTTTTGGAAAGTTTGGTTTTGTGGAGCTTGGTTATTGGGTGCTGGCATTCGATAATTTGGTCGTGAGGTCAAGTTGCTCGATGCTGGTATTTCATAATTAGTTGTGAAGCTTAGTAGCCAAGTTGTGCGTAGCACACACACATTGGGCTATATTGGGGTGAAGTGGTTATATAGTTGGTTGGTGGAGGTGATTGGTAGTTATCTTGATTTTTATGGGTCATGTCTTTTCCTCGGCTTTTTAGGCTAGTAGTTCTAGAAACATAGGCTATATCTTCTCTTTTATTTTGCCACCTGCTATCACGACCCAACCCCGTAGGCCGTGATTAGTGCCCGAGCTGGACACTCGTATACACCTCTTATCTATAGCCATATACTACTAGCATGAACGAGCTGATATAAGTATAAAGACAAGACGTATGCATATCAAAGCTACCTATCTTCTGAAGAGTTACAACCTTTAACAGTTAATATCGCACAAAACCGGCAAGGTTGTCATGTATATATATAGGGAACGTCCCAACAAAACATGTCGAGAAGGCTACCTTCACGCACACCGCCATAGTAAACATATATCTACGCAAGCGCAAGGCCGCCACTACAAATGGGTACTCCCCAAACACAAGTCATGTCCACACAACTAAACATCAACTACACACAAACCCACACATGTGACCACATACCCTCTAAGAGTGACAACGACATCATATGACCGGACAGGCCCCGTCGTACCCCGAACGACAACATATGAGCATATCAAAAGGCTATACCACGAAAAACTATGCTCCGGAACAAAGGAGCACTCGAAATAGCCGAGTAGATATCCTAGGCCGGCATCTCCGAAACGAGCGTCCGCACTGCGGTATTTAAACGCAGCCCCCCCCGAAGAAAGCGGGGTCGCAATATGTGCGAGTATATAAAGAATGAAACAAAGTAAAGAGAATCGTATCTATGACAAGGTGAACAGGATTCAATGCAACAATCAGAGTTTCAAAAAAATAACTTGCCTTTGAACATATTTCATCTGTATCGTTCTCATATCAATATCGATATAGTGTTTTATAATCAAAACTGCATAATCATTCTGTATATAACATATATAACGTGTCCCGGCCCTTTAGTAAGGGACTCGGTAAGTAAAATCATGTCATAATCATACATATATATATATAACGTGTCCCGGCCCTTTAGTAAGGGACTCGGTAGTTAAAATCATAGCCTCATAAACATAAACATATACGTGTCCCGGCCCTTTAATGAGGGACTCGGTAATAAGGAATCATATGCCATCCCGCCGCCTATCATCCCATATCATCACATCATCATATATATAACATCATCGCACGAGAACGTGAATAGTAACTAAACAACCACATATAGTAAAACATCTTTTAGACTTCTCGACATCGTGACACTAATCACATTAAATTCTTTCCAATTACCATCATAAACTACATTAAGGAACGTTTCAAGATTCATCTACATGTATCACCCAATCATGTTACATTTGATAAAAACCCAACATACCTATGCAATCCTTTTAAGAAAAAGAACTCCTATACGTTACATACAAGTCAATCATGTAATAGATAGCGAGATCATAACTCGACCATTCCAACATTTTCAATGTTAAGGATGAATAACAATCACATGTCATACTAGGAGTTAGAGAGTGGAGTTACCCCGAGGCTCGCATTATATCTTACTTACGTCTAGAACATGCCAAAAGAAGGAAGGAGTAGGCTTTACGTACCTTTAGCGTTTAGTCGTATAATAACTTGTACTTGCTGCCCAACAACACTTATCCTATATCAAGATATCAAGAGATACAATTAGTTTACAAAGGATTTTAACACGCACTCTGACGCTCACAATCCCTTTCAAACATTTAGACGACATTTCGTTCGCATACAAACCAACTAGTGCTACAAGCTAACATTACTAATCATTCTTTCTTATATCATTCCAAACTTGTTTACCATGACTTAGGGGACTTTGGACAGCTTGTATATCATTCTATTCAGTCCCAACTCACGGCCAAACAGCCCATACAACAATACCATTTCACTTTTACTACATGTTCATAACAACATTCAACAACATTACTTCACTTCTAGTACCCAAAACAGTCCACGGTTTTGGACTGCCTATACACCTCAACATGATTTGTTTCATTAACACCTTAATTCACATATTCAACATACACGCAATATACCACAATGTGCATAACAACAACAATCAAAACTTGACACAAAACAGTCCATAAACTCCCTCAAAACAGCCCCCCTTACACGGCTTCAATGCCATCCCTACAACTCCATGATTTTCACTCATTTATCCACACTACAACACCTTCAATCCATTTCCAATACATGTACAAGAAAACCAAACATAATTCCATTCAAATCTTCAACACATGGCTCATTTAAACTTTAAGAAAACAACCCAATTCTAACATGCACATCATAAACCAACTTCTACAATCTTTGTTCAATTGCATGTTGATATTCATTTATTTACCAATAATACATGCAAAATAAAACCAAGAATGGCTTCACCTAAGCTCACGGCTCACCCTCAAGTTCAACCACAACAACAATCCAACAACAACATGCATGAATTATATATTCAAACCATCACACAACACATGGAAAAATGATCATCCTTACCTTCAATCTTGTTCTTCAATCTTGGCCGAACCTCAATGTTTTTGACATGCTACACCTCCTTGCTTCCTTCTAACAACTACTACACGTTCATATGCACTTGGTAAGGAGCTGAATTAATGGAGAAGACTAAAATTTGGGATCAACATCATCTCACCATTCTCGGCTAGCTCTAGCCGAGAGCTTCTCTTTCTAACTCTAAGTTTCTTAACTTTTCAAATGTTGAAATGAGAGTTTAGTTGATTTATGAATCAGCAACTTCCTTTTATATGCAATCCACAAGGTGGACATGTGTCCCACCCAAGCCTTTAGCCAATAAGAATTGGCCAATTCACAAGTGGGACCCACACGGCCACTTAGGCCCACTAATGATGTAATTAAGTTCTTAATCTCACTTAGTCCTCCAATCTTGTTCAATTAATCCTTATTCTCCAATAATGTTCTTATACCAAACAAAATCCATAAGCAACTTGTGCATAAAAATGAAATCGGAGATGAAAACCTTACCGGAACCCTAAAACAGCTTCGTCTGTAACTTGTCGCACTTAGCTTTATAATGTTCCAATGTAAAGATACGGGACATAACATTCTTCCCCCCTTTAGGACATTCGTCCTCGAATGTTGATCTAATTCTGGACTTTCAATACTTCCTCAAGTATCCTCTTAGTTAATTATGTCCTTCACATACCTCTCCTGATTGTCAACTCGTTTTAATCCTTTATAAACACACTCCAGGTCCTTACGTAGCTGTTCCCATAACATCTACCTTTTCTATTGCTTCCCAAGGTATTACTTATATGCCTTTGTCTTTACTCTTCCAGTTATTCCGTAATTGATTATCACCGTATTTCGAGTCGTTATTGTCTTTCTCGATCTAAATGTTGCTCGCTTGTATCATCGTAGATTGATTCGGCCTCGTACTCATGGTACATATATTTACGATTCAACTCTTTCCTTTCGATTGATATTTCCTTAAAATAACGTATCGTTCATTTCACTTCACCTCCCTATCCTTAATCAAAATCCCGTAATGCGCAGACGTCTCCCATCGGTTTATTATACTCTACTATTCTCGGAGTACTGCAGGCTTCTGGTAGGCTGTAGACCTTTCACCGGTCCTACGAGTAGAATGAAACTTCTCAGAGAGAAACATTTTGTGCTCCGACTTTCTTTATTCTCGTTGTTATAGTCCGTACTCCGAAATGTTCAATATCATGTGTCACTCCCCGACTTCCCATTAAATTTCCTCGCACCATCACTTGCCTTTACCTCTTGATCTCAATCTTTAGGGTTGGCTATCATATAACGCCGGGGTCTCCTTATACCATAATCTTATGTCATTTCGTAATCGGTAACCTCGCTTTTATTCCGATCGTATCGGTTGAATCATTTCATAATTTCCTTTACTCTAGCTGGTTATACTTTAGACACATCCTTCATGTCGTTTCTCTATATATTTTTTTTGACTCAAACTCTTCCATTGCTTCTTTACTCAAATTTGCTCATAGCCCTTCTATTTCATATCTTAGTGTAACTTTTACGCAAGTATGTGTGGATGCCTAATCCCGTAAAATACTTTAGCGTTGCCGCGTTAGTCTTTATACGTACCCTACATGCTCCTCTTATCCTTTGCGCTGATGTCAAGGCTTAACTACGACTTTTCGTTCTCAATACTAGTTTCCCTCCGTAGTTTTTTTTTTTCAAACCTTATTGCACCTTTCTTTGATGTACTTAACTCGTTGCGGTCGCATTGTTGTTACCAAGTCCATACCCTTCTTGTCAAGTTATGCATAAGTATTCTCGTACAATCTGTAAAAATACAATCCAATCTTAATCCTAGCCTTTCCTTCTCTTGGTTTATTCGCTATACATATTTTATTATACTATCACTCATTTGCCTATTTCGCCATGCTCTTTCCCTTGCTTGTGTTTTCCATTGGGTTTTCTCGTATTCTAATATAGGAGAGATTCCCTATTCTTCCTCCTTTGCTATTTATGGGTCGTAACACTGTTAATCAATAACCCCGTTATCGCATCTTGACCTCTAATCTCGTATAGCTTTGCTATTTTTAATCATACCCTTTTTGGTCATATTCTTTCTTTTTTTATAAGTACCCATCTTCTGATGTCATATCATCCCAGGTCCTTACCAATAATTCTCGGCACTACCTCAAAGACTATCTTGACTACTGTCCGTCTATTGCTGGCTCTTGGATTTTTTTTTTAACTCATTTCAGCATGAGATTTCATTTGAGGTTTGAGTATCCTTATGGGGTACATTATAACATCAATTGTTTCCATCGGTACTTGCTTTATTTTCTCCCGCTTCCCCCCTTTAGGGTCGTAATTATATCATTATCTACTTATATTCCGCTCGATTCTTCCATTTCCAATTTTTTTGAAATTCCTCCGATTCCTTGTCCAATACATTTGGTATACTGCACCATAGCCACTTCTTTCTTTTTATCAGTTATCCTAACACAATCACGGGGCGATGAGAACACTCGATATATAGTACAAAATCTCATTTGATGGTTGGTTCTCGAGTAATGTAATTAAGATAACAATTTACCCAAAGCCACATTCCCTTCATCCCGATCAATACTTGGGTAATGCTTATCGTCGTTTCAAATTCTCCATTCAGTAGCACTTATGTTCTAATGATAAGTATCTCAAACTTTCTCATAACACTAACTTTACCCAGACGGATATCGTCTGCTTCTTCTAATAAATTTACGATACATCCATTATTTTGCGAATCCACAATCCTTGTCCTTTAAGGATTTCAGTGTTTCCAAGGTGAGGTCACCTACACGTAATACTTCTTTATGCTTCATGCTCTTTCATCCCTGTCGTATACTCAGCGCTAACCTCTAACTTGCAAAAAAAAAAAAAAATCATATTAAATTCGCCTTAGTGACGGCCTTGTCTTGTCACCTTCTTGTCGTACTACTTCTTAAGTTCACAGTTATATATTTCCCTCTTGTCCCATACTCATACTCAATTAGTTGCGTCCGTCTTGAATGCTTCCTTTAGTATCCTTTTCATTTCTCCAATGCGTCTATCTTGTATTCTCGTGCATGAAGAATTTCATGCTACCTCTCGTATCGTTCAAAGAAACACTACTTTTACATAATCCCTTTTTCGTTTTCGAAGCATATCCCGTTTATTTCTATTTGTCACTACCATACCGCCTATTTCGCATTCATTCTTGTCTCGTCGCTCATCTTCCTTCCGATTAGTCTTTCACAAATCCCGTGTCACTTGTATCACTCATTTTCCAAGCTATACATATCATAACGTATCGATATAATGTAATGCTACTTGCTTTCTTCTTACCTCTCTCTTTCATTTAAGTCCTCTTCTTCCCGTACTCGCTCCGCTTCCGTTACCATTTGACTTTGACTCGAATTTCCCTACGGAACTTGGTAAGTATTTCTTATTGGTTCTACATTTGCTTTTCTGTTTCACAATAATCATATCGTATCCTTTCCCCTTGCTAGGCTTTATTCATTATTTTTTTTTTTGCAATCCCTACGGTACTCACATTTCATCCTGTTCGTAATCCATCTTATAACGTAACATTTCTTAATCTTATTCGCGACTCTTAGTCACTAGAAGATTTTTTCCCTCCATTCTAAGCTCTTTGTTTTAGGCAAAAATGTGGCCGGAAGGTATTTCGGTCCTTTCAAATGAATTTCAAACTTTGCTTGCTCATATATGCTTTTCGAAGTAAAATTTCCCGAGGGAGTGATGCCTCTTACGAACGACATGGAGGGTATCTCTTAAAATCTAATCCAACAAAATAAATTTACCCTATCGCATCGACCTTCGAGACATATCATGATTTCCTCTATAATTCTTACTATCCCGGAACCTGCACGCAGGAAATACCAACAATGCCTCACAGGCCAACATACATACGCATATATCATATCTTATCATAGCCTCACAGGGGCTCCCAATTCCCAATAAAAGTTACAAAGGTGTCGGGACTTACCTGTCATATCACACCTCAGGACATACCTGATCCTTTAACAACTTGTCTTGTTATATCCCCGTATCTACCTTCTTTCTCATCCCTCAATGTTATATCCTGATCGTATTCCATTATTTTTTTACCTTACCCGACATACCTTCTTCGCACTATTTCTTACCTGCGTGATGTGTAGCTTTCAAGGTCATCGGTTGCTTCCATCCGCTGATGTCGTTCTTCAAATGTTAGCGAAATCAAATGTTAGCATAAAGAATTTCATTTCCTATGTCTGGGCTCTATCGCACGATCTTAGATTTGAAAGAAAGGTAACATCCTAAATGCCCGTAGCTTCCTGTTTATAGATGTGGTGCACAACACACCGATAAACAAGATTCTACTAGACACGGTCTGTGGACACTCCGAGGAGGAACCGCTCTGATACCACTTTTGTCACGACCCAACCCCGTAGGCCGTGACTAGTGCCCGAGCTGGACACTCGTATACACCTCTTATCTATAGCCATATACTACTAGCATGAACGAGCTGATATAAGTATAAAGACAAGACGTATGCATATCAAAGCTACCTATCTTCTTGTTTATAATCGAAGAGTTACAACCTTTAACAGGGACTAATATCGCACAAATATATATATATAACGTGGCAAGGTCTGTATATATATAGGGGAACGTCCCAACAAAACATAAGCCGAGAAGGCTACCTTCACGCATTGATAGGACATCGCCATAGTAAACATATATCTACGCAAGCGGCAAGGCTGCCACTACAAAACGGGTACTCCCCAAACACAAGTCATGTCCACACAACTAAACATCAACTACACACAGACCCACACATGTGACCACGGTACCTCTAAGAGTGACAACGACATCATATGACTATATGTCGACGGGGCCCCGTCGTACCAATCGAACGACAACATATGAGCATATCAAAAGGCTATACCACGAAACTATGCTCCGGAACAAAGGAGCACTCTGAAATAGCTGAGTAGATATCCTAGGCTGGCGGATCTCCGAAACGAGCGTCTGCACCTGCGGGCATGAAACGCAGCCCCCCCGAAGAAAGGGGGAGCCGCAAAACGGGAATATGTACCGAGTATATAAAGCATGAAACAAAGTAAAGAGAATCGTATCTATGACAAGGTGAACAGGATTCAATGCAACAACCGAGTTTCAAAAATAACTTGCCTTTGAACATATTTCATCAGTACGTTCTCATATCAATATCGATATAGTGTTTTATAATCAAAACCGCATAATCATTCGTATATAACATATATAACGTGTCCCTTTTTAGCCCGGGCGGGGCTAGTGGACTCGGTAAGTAAAATCATGTCATAATCATATATATATATAACGTGTCCCGGCCCTTTAGTAAGGGACTCGGTAGTTAAAATCATAGCCTCATAAACATAAACATATACGTGTCCCTCCTTAATGAGGGACCACCGTCTCCATCTCCATATGCATCATATCATCACATCATCATATAGTTCATCATCATCATATATATATATATAACGTGTCCCGGCCCTCTAGTGAGGGACTCGGTGAATAGTATAATAGTTGTGCGCACGAGAACGTACCCCCGGCCCGGACTCGGTGAAGGATATAAACGGTAAGCACGAGCATATAATAAGCAACCACATAAAGTAAAACATCTTTGAGACTCAATAAATAGTAACTAAATCGCAACCACATATAGTTCTCGGACATCAGGACACTAATCACATTAAATTCTTTCCAATTACCATCATAAACTACATTAAGGAACGTTTCAAGATTCATCTACATGTATCACCCTAGCATGTTACATTTGATAAAAACCCAACATACCTATGCAATTCCTTTTAAGAAAAAGAACTCCTATACGTTACATACAAGTCAATCATGTAATAGATAGCGAGATCATAACTCGACCATTCCAACATTTTCAACGTTAAGGATGAATAACAATCACATGTCATACTAGGAGTTAGAGAGTGGAGTTACCCCGAGGCTCGGATTATATCTTACTTACGTCTAGAACATGCCAAAAAGAAGGAAGGAGTAGGCTTTACGTACCTTTAGCGTTTAGTCGTATAATAACTTGTACTTGCTGCCCAACAACACTTATCCTATATCAAGATATCAAGAGCTACAATTAGTTTACAAAGGATTTTAACACGCACTCTGACGCTCACAATCCCTTTCAAACATTTAGACGACGTTTCGTTCGCATACAAACCAACTAGTGCTACAAGCTAACATTACTAATCATTCTTTCTTATATCATTCCAAACTTGTTTACCATGACTTAGGGGACTTTGGACAAGCTTGTATATCATTCTATTCAGTCCCAACTCACGGCCAAACAGCCCATACAACAATACCATTTCACTTTTACTACATGTTCATAACAACATTCAACAACATTACTTCACTTCTAGTACCCAAAACAGTCCACGGTTTTGGACTGCCTATACACCTCAACATGATTTGTTTCATTAACACCTTAATTCACATATTCAACATACATGCAATATACCACAATGTGCATAACAACAACAATCAAAACTTGGCACAAAAAAAATTACCCATAAACTCCCCAAAACAGCTCCCCTTTTCCACGGCTTCAATGCCATCCCTACAACTCCATGATTTTCACTCATTTATCCACACTACAACACCTTCAATCCATTTCCAATACATGTACAAGAAAACCAAACATAATTCCATTCAAATCTACAACACATGGCTCATTTAAACTTTAAGAAAACAACCCAATTCTAACATGCACATCATAAACCAACTTCTACAATCTTTGTTCAATTGCATGTTGACATTCATTTATTTACCAATAATACATGCAAAATGGAACCAACCATGACTTCACCTAAGCTCACGGCTCACCCTCAAGTTCAACCACAACAACAATCCAACTACAACATGCATGAATTATATATTCAAACCATCACACAACACATGGAAAAATGATCATCCTTACCTTCAATCTTGTTCTTCAATCTTGGCCGAACCTCAATGTTTTTGACATGCTACACCTCCTTGCTTCCTTCTAACAACTACTACACGTTCATATGCACTTGGTAAGGAGCTGAATTAATGGAGAAGACTGAAATTTGGGATCAACATCATCTCACCATTCTCGGCTACCCTAGCCGAGAGCTTTTCTAACTCTAAGTTTCTTAACTTTTCAAATGTTGAAATGAGAGTTTAGTTGATTTATGAATCAGCAACTTCCTTTTTATATGCAATCCACAAGGTGGACATGTGTCCCACCCAAGCCTTTAGCCAATAAGAATTGGCCAATTCACAAGTGGGACCCACACGGCCACTTAGGCCCACTAATGATGTAATTAAGTTCTTAATCTCACTTAGTCCTCCAATCTTGGTCAATTAATCCTTATTCTCCAATAATGTTCTTATACCAAACGAAATCCATAAGCAACTTGTGCATAGAAATGAAATCGGAGATGAAAAACCCTTACGGAACCCTAAAACAGCTTCAGTAACTTGTCGCACTTAGCTTTATAATGTTCCAATGTAAAGATACGGGACATAACACTGTGCGCCGCATGCACCTACTCGTTTAGTGCACTAACAATCTGGTCGGTCTTGAGGCCATCTTCGATATCTTCCCCAACGGCGACTAAATCTTTAAAGGAACTCCCTTTCATAGTTATCATTTTGTCAAAGCAATCAGCTTTCTAGTATCGTATGAATGTGGCTACCAGCTCAGCTTCAGTCATAGGTGGTTGCACGTGCGCTACTTCATCTCTCCAGCGACTAGTATATTCTCGGTAGGTTTCAGTCGATTTCTGGCGAATTTTCTCCGGTGAGAAGCGATCAGGCAAATTTTCCATAATAAAGCAAAATCTTTCCATGAACGAACTCACCATTTCTTCTCATGTTTTCCATCGGCTAATGTCTTGAGAGATAAACCATTCCACAGCTGTTCTTGATAGACTTCGGCTAAACAACCTCATGAGCAAAGCTTCGTTTCCGCCATTTCCAACCAACTGGTAGCAGTAAGCCCTCAAGTGGGCTCTGGGATTGCCCGACCCATTAAAGTTATTGAATTTGGAAATTTTGAAGCCTTCTGGTAGGCCCAGGTCTGGATGTATGCACAAATCAGAGTATATTAACCCCTCTTTCTTTTTGGAGCCATGTTTTAGTTCAGCAATTTTCTTCCTCATTTCCTTATCGATCTTGTCTATTTTTGCTTCAGCGAACATTTTCATGTTCTCCAGTTCTGGTGAAAAGTCAATATGGGTGACATGGTCTTGAAAAGTGACATTTTGTTATACGGGATGGATCACAGGAACTCCTATTGCCCGAGGGGCTTGGTAAGCATTTGTAGCGTGGCCTGGTGTTTGAAAAGCTGGGGTTTGGTGGGAGGAATTCCCTACATGGGTGGTGTTTCAGCGCAGTGGAGTTTGAAAAGTAGCCCCGATCCTGGGTTTGAGGGAAATGGCCGGAATTGGTAAGTCCAGATTGGGAAAGTGGATGGAGGTCTCTAGCCTCGACGTTAGTAGCATTTTCCTTTTCGGCCCTCAGGCGGTCCACTTCTTCTCTAGCTTCAGCCAATCGTCTCATCAGCAGGCTAACAGCCTCTTCTAAAGGCATTCCAACTATGTCAGCTGTCAAGGTACGCTCGACTAAAGCAGTTCTGTTCGTTGGCGGAATTTCAGGCATGTTTTCTTCTTGAGGGTTTAAGGACGCTGCGGCAACTTTTGATCGAGTAACTGGTGCCAGCGAATCGGCCCCTGTCTATAAGAGAAAACAACTTGAAAGCTCCCAAGTTAGCATTAGATTTAAACACGAAACATAAGATATCACGTTTTTTTGCAATTTATAGCACATAGAATCATATATTTTATTTCAACTCTTGACTGATTCACATTCCAAGGGTGTTTTGGCCTTTTTGTATTTTTTGGGAATATTTATTTTTGGGAATATTGATTTTTCGGTAAGTGGTCTTTATGGCTGATTTGCTTCTACCCATCCTGTACTAAGGGGAATTTAGATTTTTATTATAAAAGGATCGAGTCTTAAATAGACTGCCTACGTATCCCACCAAAGGGAAATTAGGTCCATCCATAGTTCGAAATACGTAAAAGATTTTTTCGTATTGTTATAGCCCGTATTTCGTACGTTCGGATAATTCGGGATAATTGCGAGAAGTTAAAGGCAAGATTATTTTCAAAATTATTTTAATATACAAGTTGGTTATGAATATTATTTATGAACATTGGTAGTATGGAAATGTTGGGAGAGGCCAAGGGTAAAAAGAGAAATTTGCAAAATGGCCGATGAAAATAATGTGGAAGGCTAGGGGCAAAATGGTAATATTGAGGAAGGTCGAGGGCAAACGTAATTTCACACAAGGTTCATGAAGGTTCCAAAAAAGGGCATATTGGCCATGTGATGGAAACATATGGACTAAAGTTTGCCTAAGAAGACAATTAGTCTTCTTTGACCAATTCAAAGAAAAATTCAAGGAAAAAGAATGAAATTTCTAGAAAAATATGGAGAGAAGGGCATGTGCCCTCACATGCTTGTAGCTCTATATATATATATATGCTAAGTCATCTTTTAATTCAAGGCAATTAGGGGAGAAAGAAAGAAAAATAAGAAAGAAGAGAGCATAGGGGTTTTCGGCCATGGCTCTTAAAAATGAGCCATGGAAAGTTGATGGAGAAAAAAATCATTTTCTTCTTGCATTTAGAGCAAATGGAAGGTCCCTAGCAAGGTGGTGTAGTTGCTGGAGCAAGAAAGACACATATTCATACAAGTTACAAGTTCTAGTTAAGTGAAGAATCAAGGAAAAAAAAAAGGTAAGGTTTAATCCTTTTCGTATATGTTATGGATGAAAGTGGATGAAATTCGTGAAAAAATATGGATGTAGTAGGGTGGCCGAATATAGTAGTGTGTGTAGAAGTGAGGAATTAATTTTAATTAGTAATCTAGTTGTTATGGTAATGCCAAAGAAATGAATGAAAATATGTGGAAGTGTGCATGCCAAGTTTGGTCGTATGTATGTGTTGTGTGCATAGAAGAATGAATAAATTTTATATGGCATGTTATGTCATTATTGTAATGTGTAAAGATGGATGAAAAATGCATGAAAATATATAAGAAGTGTCGTGGACGAAGGGTAGAGAATTTGGTAAGTTGTGGTAAATTGATGTAATTTGATATTCTAATTGTTGTCGTTATGGATTATATGACGTATAATGAAGGTTGTTGTCGAAGTTAGCATGCATGAAGGATGGTGAAATGTATGGTTGTTGTTGAAGTTGAAGGTTTCGGATAAAGTAGTACGTTGATTAAATTATTGAAGGATTATATGAATTGAATTGAATTGAATTGAATTGAACTAGATTGAATGGAATATTGAAGTGTTGCTAGAATAAGTGTTGGTATTGTTTATAGTTTGGCCGGGTTGAATTCCCGGATTGTGGTTGATTGAAATTAGCCGAGTCGCATTCTCGGGGGTGGTATATTTACGGGGACATGCGCCGAAATTTCGCAGAATATCGTTGAAACTATTTGAGAAGATAAGACAAGTGAATGACAATGAATCGACGATAGTGTCAATTTTCTTGAATGTAGACTAGCGGCACAAGTTCGGACAAATAAGTGTAGCTAATAAGGCGCGGCGCAGGTATGTTAAGGCTCGTCCTTTTTCCTTCTATGGCATGAATCATACGTTGCGATTTTATAAATGCTCCCATAACGTCCTTATTTTCAAAGGTTAGAAGTTATGATTTCAAAGCATGATTTTCCTTCCTAAAAGTTTATGAATGTTTTCCAAAATATCTATTTTTCTCCAAAATCCAAGTTTTACGATTTTTGAAAGTTTTTATGACCAAAACAACGACTATGATTTTATGATGACAATAATGATGCTAGATATAGAAAATGACTAGAACGAATATGTCAAGGATATGTTCGTACCATGAATACGACGATATGAAATGTTAAGTAAATTTTTGGATAATGACTATTTTAAAGGTTTCAAAGTATATGAAATGATATGTCATGACCCTGTCTTATGTTTTCCCGTAATGTTATCCTTGATTGATAGTCTGGCCTTATAATTGTTCCTTCAAGGTGAGACACGACGCCCATGGCTATTCCATAACATCATCGGAGGCTACCGACCTTACGTCACTCCGATAGATACATGACTTTCTTTGGGCTCTCATGCATGCTTTATATTTTCATATGATTTTTTTTATGACACCGTGCCGTCCAACGGGCGGCCGGGCAGACACACCACTGCAGTGGGCAGATTACACCCCGGACGCGGGGAGGCACCGGACGCGGGCTTATACACCGTTCCTATATGGACGGCGATTATACACCGATCCTACGTGGTCGGGCTTTTACTTTCGAGATATTTACATGTTTTTTTTTAAAAGCTAGCATGCATGGCATCCGCCCCGGGGCACTCGGATACGTATTACTCCTTTATTCCATGGCCCTCGCTCGAAGCGTTACACCGTACCTATATGGTCGGGCGGTAGTCCACCGCACCTATATGGTCGGGCAGTTATACACCGCCTACACGGTCGGGCGGTTACTTGCGTATCTATATAGTACTCCAAAGGTAAAGTTAACTTGCACAATATCTATCGGGGTAGACAAACGAGTTGAAAGTTATATCACTCTCCTATGTTGTGTTTTATGTTCTCTATTATGATTTCGTGAAATTACTCATGCCTTACATACTCGCACATTACTCGTGCCGACGCCCCATTTCGTGGGCGCCGCGTTTCATGCCGCGGTACACCCAGTTGAGTAGAAGCCGTTGTTACGGAAGACGTTCCGAAGGAGTGGGTAGACCCATTTGTACCGGAGTGCTACCGAGTCGATTATATGTCTTGTGCGCACTTTGTTCGAAAGCCGTAGACTTTGCGGAGACGCAGTCGTGGGTCTAGAGTGTCAGCTTTAGAAATGGTCCTGCTAGCCGACATGTTTTTATTATTCATTATGTTACAAAGTCCTTACGCTTACAGACTGTGATTAATTTGAGAAACGACAAAAAGGTTTTGAAAGTTCTACTATGTATTTTACTTTCATTTGATTTAAGAATCCAAAGAGAATATGTGTGTAACAAGAGTCTGCGGGTTCGCTCGGCTCCGAATATGGGGTCGGGTGCCCATCACACCCTAGTAAGGTCGGGGTGTGACACCTATACTACTCGAAACTTAGTTTTTCTACCCTGACCAGGCCTTATGTACGCGTCCCACGTATCCCCAACGGGACATCAGGTCGGCGTGGTTCCATTTACATAAGAAGGGAAAGGAATATTCTATCTTATTGAAAGCAGTAAAGGGATACTTATGTTTTCCACCCAACCACACTAAACGGGTCTTCATCGTCTTCTTCATCTTCATCTTCTATCCTTGTCCTTTCGCGATAATCCAAACATTTCCTTCATTTACTAGGCGTTCTAGTTCAAGCTTAAAATTCATACATTCTTCAATGTGGTGGCCAGGGCAGCCGTGGTGATACACACAAACCCTTTCTTTCAGAGATCCTGGGCGACCCTGATAGGTTTGTGGCACTGCTTTTATCTTCTTCATGCTACATAGTAGGGAGTGGATGTTGGCGTATGACTCTTCGAATTTGGAAAAGTCACTCCTTCAGAACCTAACTTTTGATATCCTTTCTGGATGATTTTTTCCTTGGTCATGTGTCAGGAAAGAGTGGGGCCCCCACAGTTGGCTAATTCTCCCTTGGTTAATCCATTAGATAAGTTTCCTTTCTAATGCTTCACACTCATTGGATGTATGTCCCGACCGACTTTCCGTGTGCAGATCTTTTGTAAATCATAGAAGGAGTGCACGTGGCAACAGATTTGGGCTTTGCGCGTACACTCCAAAGCTCCCCAAAGTCTCCAAGAGTTTTTGTTTAGACAACTCTACTGGTGTACCCCAATTGTGCAATCTTGTGCCTTTAAGAACAATTGTGCACAAAACTCGAGGCTCCTCGGGCTGAGATTCACGCTGGTCTCCATACGTTTTTAAATTGGGGATAAGTAGTTCGTTGTCTCCGTATGGTATGGGGTCAAGCCCTTCTTGTTGACTGAGTGGAACATAACTCCCAAGTGGTGCTTTAGGTTCCTTTCCCTGATTTACCCGATTGGCAGGGTGTTTCTTGGTTAGTTCCTCAATATAGGCTAGGAGAGTTTTACGCTTCTTTCATTTTCTCATTGGCCGCGTTAGTGGTTTATATAGCCTCTTTTCATTCTTGTAGTGGCTAGGGCCATTCTATCGGCCCATTGTTGG